>NC_088342.1:32525000-32755000 GCF_036884655.1 Musa acuminata AAA Group | reverse complement strand
GCTTCGATCAAGATGAGACAATTAAAGCAGGAAGAATCATGTTGTGCAGGAGGAAAACATGTCAGAAGATTGGATGTCGGACCGGTGGATCGATCGACGTATCGATAGAAGGCTTCAGGCCATAGATTCGGGCATCGAGCCAAGAAGAGTGGATATTATGCTAAGGATATTGGAGTTGCGGAGTCAACTGGCCGATTGGGCAATAGGTCGCAAGAGAGGACGATGCGCCGAAGAATCGGACGAAGTGTCGAGGGACCAATGACATGCCGGACAACTTGATTAAAGCTTAGTATTAATTGTCTATATCGAAGTGTGTTTTATATGTGCAGGATTAACTATGATAGCAAGGCATGTAGCAAAATGAAATCCCAGAGTCAAGGACGCGATTTCGTTGGGAGTTCGAGAGTTCATCGTAAGTCCGGACGTTTGTCGGAAGTTCTGGCAGAACCAGTTGAGAAGTCTTAGAGCTTGACATAGAAGCTCATCGAAACTCGCCAAGAAGATCATCGTGAAGTCTAGGAGCTTGCCGGGAGTCTGCTGGAATATTGCCGAGAGATCGTCGAAAGTTCGTCGGAAGATCGTCGGAAGAATAGACTTACGGACATGTTTAGCTCATATTATGTCTTAGATTTCGTAGTTAGCACATAATTGGGTTTGGATTTGGGCCAACCCAATTAGGGGCCAGCTAGGCCCATGTAAGGATTGTGTTGGGCCCAATGAGAGGCCCAAATAGTGCCCCAAGAAGTCTCATCGTCATGGTAGAGTCTTTAAGACTATATCAGGTGGTGGTATCGCTAGTCTGGGCGGTTATACCGCCCCTGACAGGGTGCCAAGCGGTGGTACCGCCAGTCTGGGTAGTGGTACCGCCCAGCACTGCCCCTCAGGCGGTGGTACCACCCAGGGCAGTGTCAGTGAGCGTAGGCGGTAGTACCGTCCGTGCCCGGGGAACCTAAGATGGGAAAGTTTTAGGCTCCAAGTTTGAATCAACTTGAAGCCTATAAATACCCCTCTCATCCCTGGTTAAAGTACACAAGTATAAAGAGTTTAAAAGTAAAGAAATGCTACTGCAATCTCTTTAGAAATTCCCTCCTCCAAGTCTAAGTGTTAGAATTTTGTTTAAGAGAGGAGAGTGAGTACTTGTAAGGGTTATCTCCTAAACCCGATAAAAAGAGAAGAGGGGTGTAAAAGGTAGTTGGTCTTCGCCTATTAAAGGAAGACCGTTAGTGGATGCGTGTGGCCTCGACGGAAGAGGAATCAGAGGAGTGGATGTAGGTCACGACGACCAAACCACTATAAATTGCCATGTTCTCTGGTTTGCATTTCATTCCTGCTATTACCTTACTGCAAACTTCCTTAAGTGCTTACTGCCTTCAATTCATTATGTATGCTTTCAAGTTAAGTTTTCGAAATCGATTTTTTATCGGAAACAGTTTTATCATAACAAAGTTTTTAAAGATGTGAATTTTATCGCTGCACTAATTCACCCCCCCTCTTAGTGCCAACCCCAACTCTTGATCCTAACAATTAGTATCAGAGCCTCGTTATTTCTCACTTGGATTAACACCTAAGAAAAATGGCTCTTTTCGACTTTCAAGAGGGTCACTCTCTCATTCGTCCTCCCTTTTTCAATGGGACGGACTACACTTATTGGAAAACTCGAATGAGAGACTTTCATTAAATTTCGATTTATAGCATATAGTCCAAAATGGATTTGAAATGTCTTCTCTTCCAATGAACAATTGGAATGATTTGGAGAAGAAAACGTTTTCTCTAAATGCAAATGCTATGAATGCCTTATTTTGCGCCTTAGACAAAAACGAGTTTAATCGGATTTCTATATACGAAATGTCTTTTGACATTTGGCACACTCATGAAATCACACACGAAGGCACTAGCAAAGTTAAAGATTCTAAAGTTAATTTTTTAATATATGATTTTAAACTGTTTCAAATGAAGCCGAGTGAAACTATTATTGATATGTATACCTGCTTTACGGATGTCATCAATAGTTTAAAAGCTCTTGGCAAATGCTTTTCAAAATTTGAACTCGCTAATAAAATTTTACGATCACTTTCTAAAAATTGGGATTTGAAAATAACGGCAATACAAGAATTAAAGAATTTGAACTATTTTTCGAGTAAAGAACTAATTGGTTTATTGATCACATATGAAATGACGTGCAATGCACGTAAAGAACTTGAGAACTACCTTCGGAAGGATTTGAGATATAGAACAATTGAAGACCACTCGAGTATAAGCTCAAGTGATGGTGAACTTGAACCACAAATGAAATTTAAAAAGTTCATGAAACAAAAATTAAAAAGCAAAAAGAACGAAACTACTTGCTTTGAATGCAAGAAGAAGAACACAAATTGGGATGAATCAAGTTCCTCCGAAGATGATGAGAAAATCAACAAAGGCAAGGTGGCAAACTACGCCTTAATGGCTTTCGACGTTGAGGTAATCAAAATGCCTTTAGTTTATTTTGAAATTACATAATGCTTCTCATGACTTATTTTTAATTTATTTTTAATTTAATTTAATGAAATTATTTTTTTTTAATTGTATGTTTAATGAAAATGTAAAAATAAAATTAGATCATGCTTACCTTTCCAATGATTTTAAAAATAATCATAAAAAATACATATTTTATGATAAAAAAAATAAAATGATTTTGATTGAAAATATGAAATCATGCTTGATAATTTAATGCATAATGATCATGTTTAATGAGTTTATCTTTCGAAATGATGCATGATGATTTTTTAGATTTATGGATTATTAAATTTTTATCATGATGAAATGTTATTCTTTTGGTTTTAAATAAGATGGATGGTTTTTATACAAAAACTTGAGCATGTTAATTTGAAATCATGTTTAATGGCTTTATATTTTGAAATTATAAATGATGATTTCTAGGTGATTTATGCCTTATTGAACTTTGTCGTAATAAATCTTGCACTTTCGGTTTTAAACATGTTACATGTTTTATTTGGCATAAAATAAAAGAACATGCATGTATGAAATAAATCACATGAATTGAAATAACTAAAAAGTGGAAAGGTTTCTCCTTGGAAAATTTATTTTTTTGACTTTATCGATTTTTTTCAAAAAAGGAGATTAATGAATCTATATATATCACTTTTGTGAATCTCTTGAAAGTAATTTTGATGATTTTGATGATTTGAATTCAATGGGTTTTATCAAAATCATGATCTTGATTTCTCATGATTTATAACTTGAAATCATTTATGAATCAAGATCTCCTACTATGTGTTTTTATATCTTCTTATTGAAATTTATCGAAATGAATCATGATTTTTTCGGAATTATAACTTTTATGATTCATAATAAATTGAGAGATATTATACATGAATCGAGATCATTTACATGACATCTTTTTGCTATAGGAATCTCTTCATCTATATCATCATCTTGATTTCTCGATATTCGATACATGATATTTTTCTATGAATCAAGATTTTTTATACTATGACTCTTCTTGGTATTCACTAAAAAAGATGTATTCAAATTAACCATGATATGCTACTTGACATCTTGATAATTTATGGCTTCAATGTTATTATGTAAAATTCATTGTATTCATGAAATGTTTATCTCATCATCAAGTTCTTCTTGATATTCTCCATGTGATGATATGAATGCATGCAATACTATGATCTTGACATTCATGGCTTGATTTTTCATCTTTGTTATTTACCTTTGTCATGATTTAAAAATTATTATAAAGGAAAAAAGAATTACAAAATTAATTTCTTCCCTTCTTTTCGACAATGACAAAGGGGGAGATAAATGATGCTAGCTCATACAATTCAAGAAGAAAGCCAAAATTGCACTTCTCAAAAGAGAAGAAAGAACTTGCTTCTTGAACATCTAAAATTGTTGGTTTCCATGTTGTAAAATAATGTAACATTTTGTTAGCTTACGTTTTTGCAAAGGAAGCAAAAATAATCGCACTTCTCAAAAGAGAAGAAATTGTCATCTTGAACATCACCAAGAATTGTTAGCTTGAAATCTCAAGAATGATGCAAAAATATTCTATCTTGCACATCGCAAAGAAAAGCAAATATGCCAACTTACACATCTTTAAATTTGCTAGCTAATATGTTGTAAAACTTGCATATCTAAAACTTGATAGTTTGCATATTCTAATATGATATAGCACTTGCTAAATTTTTGCTAGCTTGCATGATGATAAAAATAGAGATTATGTTTATCATGCAATGAGTTGAACTTATATTTCCAAACATTTGAAAGTTACATTTCTCCTTTTTATTGATGACAAGGGAGGAGAAGTATGACCATGTTATGCATGATGACGTGTTGCAAATATTCATGATGAAATTTGCAATGACTTGAATTCAGCTTGAATTCAAGGTTCTATCAATATGGCATATTGATAGGGGGAGTTTGGTTAAACTCCGAGAGTTAAGGTTAACTCCATCATTAATTGGTTGTCATCATCAAAAAGGGGGAGATTATTGAATCTCGAATTTTGATGATGAAACCAATCGATAAGTGTTTATATTTTAATATGCATTTTGAGTGACACAGGATGCTACGATCAAGATGAGACAATTAAAGCAGGAAGAATCTGTTGAATCTCGTATTTTGATGATGAAACCACTTGATATGTGTTTATGATTTAATCTGCATTTTTGAGTGACGCAGGATGCTTTGATCAGGATGAGACAATTATAGCAGGAAAATCATGTTGTGTCAGAGGAACATGTTAGAAGATTGGACATCGGGCCGGTGGATCGGTCGATGTATCGACAGAAGGCTTCAAACCGTGGATTCAGACATTGGGCCAAAAAGAGCGGAGATTGTGCCAAGGATATCGGAGTTGCAAGTCAACTAGTCGATTGAGCAATAGGCCGCAAGAGAGGACGATGTGCCGAAGAATCGGATGAAGCGTCGAGGGACCAATGACATGTCAGACAACTTGATTAATTGCTTAGGATTAATTGTCTCGATCGAAGTTTTATTTTAAGTGTGCAGGATTAACTATGATAGCTTGAAGACAAAAAGCAAGTCTACTGGAGTCAAGTTCGATGGGTGTTCGAGAGTACGCCGAGAATTCGAAGATTCGTCGGAAGTGCTGCCGAAACCAATCGAGAAGGAATCGGGGACTTGCCGAAGTTTTTGGAAGTCTGCCGGAGAGATCGTTGGAGGTTCGCGGAGATCACCGAGAAGGTTCGGCTACTTGCCAAAGACTCGCTGAACTCGCCACAAGACCGGGAGCTCGTTGGGAGTCCGCCGGAAGAAATCCGAGGGGGTATTAGAAATCCGTCGGAAGTTCGTCGGAAAGCTCGCCAGAAGGAAACTCGATATTGCCGGTTATAAGATCTACTTAGGACTATGTCTTAACTTCATAGTTTGCATGTAATTAGGGTTAGGATTAAGAGTTAATCCTATAATCTGGTTAGGGGCCAACTAGGCCCGAATTTGGACTGGTTTAGGCCAAGTTTGGAGCCCAACTAGTGAGCTGGAATAGTCTAGGCGGTGGCACCGCTAGACTGGGCGGTGGTACCGCCTAGAACCCAAATGATCGGGCGGTGGTACTGCTGGACTTGGCAGTGGCACCGCCCAGCACCCGAGAGGTCCGGCGGTGGCATCGCCAGTACACTGTCAGTGTCAAACACTGACAGGCGGTGGCACCACCACTAACAGGCGGTGGCACCACCACTAACAGGCGGTGGCACTGCCAGCATCGGGAACCTAAGAGAATTCAAAATTTGGAGCTCAAATTTGGATCCTCTTGGGACCTATAAATACCCCTCAATTCTCAGCAGAGAATACAACCTTTGAGAAGCATTAGATTGAGACAAAAGCCTTTGTAAAGTTTTTGGCAAGTCTTGTTTTCAATAGCTTAAGTGTTCACCTCCCTCTTTCTCTTTGAAAATCTGTAAGAGTGTGAACCACTTGTAAAAGGTTGTAAGAGGGGTATTTGTCCTTCCCCTTCAAAGTGATTTGCTAGTGGAAGTTGGGAGCCTCATCGAAGAAGGCTTCACAAATGGATGTAAGTCATTTTGACCGAACCATTTTAAATTGGTGTGTTCTTTGAATGTGTGAGTGTTTACCTTTCTTAAACCATTATTCACATAGCAGCAAGCTTTTGATTTTTATCTTCTCACTTTACTCGAGCTACTTTCACCAAGTCATTCATTGTCGAATCGAAATCTCTACACATTTATGAAATTAATTTCAAACTTACGAGTTTTAATCCGCTACACTAATTCTCTTAGTGCCGCTCTGATCCTAACAATTGGTATCAGAGCCACAGTTTTCTACTTTGGTTTAACACCCAAATAGAAATGGCTCTTTTCGGCCTTCAAGAGGGTTGCTCTCTCATTCGTCCTCCCTTTTTCAATGGGACAGACTACACTGATTGGAAAACTCGAATGAGAGTTTTCTTACTTTCTTTGGATTTGAATTTATGGCACATAGTCGAAAATGGATTTGAAATGTCTTCTCTTCCAATGAACCATTGGAATGATTTGGAGAAGAAGATGTTTTCTCTAAATGCAAAGGCTATGAATGCCTTATATTGTGTACTTGACAAAAATAAATTTAATCGCATTTTGATGATGAAGTCAATTATCATTTGTTATCTAATCCATATATTGAGATAAGTATGCAGGATTAACTACGATGAAAGTAAGACATGCAGCAGGAGTTGCACCGGAGTCAAGACTATGATCACGTTGGGAGTTCGAGAGTTCGACGAAAGTCCGGACGGTCGTCGGAAGTTCTACGGGAACAAATCTGAGAAGTCCAAGAGCTTGCCAAAAGAAGCTCGTCGGAACTCGCTAAGTGGATCGTCGTAAGTCCAGAAGTTTGTCGGAAGTCCGCAGGAGCATCACCGAGGGTTCATCGGATGATCGACGGAAGTTCGCCGAAAGCTTGCTGGAAGAAGTGATTGACGCACCGGAGCAAGTTGTAGTAAATGTCTTAAGAAATGTCAAAGTTAGCAGGTAGATTAAGTTAGGAATGGGAGGTGATTCCATTAACTTAATCTAGGGGCAATTGGGCCCAAATTAGGCCGAATGGATCAACCCATTCGGACCAAAATTCCTGCCAAACGGTGGCACCGCCTGGGCTCAGTCTCCGAGTGAGATTGGGCGATGGAACCGCTTGAGCTCGGTCTCCGAGCTCTGCCAAGCGGTGCAACTGCCCCAATTAGGCGGTGGCACCGCCAGGGCTCAGTCTCCGAGCAAGACTGGGTGGTACAACCGCCCCTGTCAGGCGGTGGCACTGCCCAGAGGCTCAATCTCCGAGCTGCTAGGCGGTTGTACCGCCCCATTCAGGAGGTGGTACCGCTAGGACCCCAGAAATCCAGGAAAAGACATATTTGAGCTCCAAATTCAAACTAGTTTGTGGCCTATATATACCCCACCCTTTCTTGCATGAAAGGGCACTGAAAATCCAATCTTACTCTGTGATTTTTAGAGCTCAAAAGTGTTGTAAAGGCTAGAAGATCTCCTCCCTCTTTTTCTAAGTTTTGATCTTTCAAGAGAGGAGAGAAAAGTTTGTAAGGGTTATCTCCTAAGCCCGTCAAAAAGAGTGAAACTGTAAAAGGGTGGTTGGCCTTTGCCTATTGAATGAAGGCCTCTAGTGGATGTCGGTGACCTCGTTAGTGGAGGAAGCCAAAAGTGGATGTAGGTCAAGATTGACCGAACCACTCTAAATCTCAGTTTGCATTTACTTTGAGCATCTTATCTTTACTGCAAACCTCCTCAATAGCTTACTGCATTCTGCTCATTTACGAACGTGTTTCATAGTTAAGTATTTTTCGAATCGGCGTTAAGATGGAAATCAGTTTTATTGTACGAACATCATATTTCAGTTTGCGCTTACATTCTGATTTCTATCTTAACTACAAACTGCCTTCCTTACTTTACTTCAAATACGTTTCTGTAAGCTTTCAAAGTTATTATATGCACAAAACGACTTTTACGTCGGAATCGAATTTCAACGTACGAACGCAGTTTTAATCATCGAAAGTTTTCCGCTGCACTAATTCACCCCCCCCCCCCTCTTAGTGCTCTTGATCCTAACAATTGGTATTAGAGCGGGGTTAACTCTCAAATAGATTAAAACCCAAGAGAGATGGCATACGCCAAAAACCAAGAGGTCCACTCTATTACACGTCCACCCATGTTCAATGGGACGGACTACACCTATTGGAAGACCCGAATGAGGATCTTCCTTATTTCAATGGATTTTGAACTTTGGAATCTTGTCGAAAATGGATTTTTGAAGTCTTCTCTTCTATTGATTGATTGGAATGAATTGGAGAAGAAGACTTTCGCTTTTAATGCAAAGGCTATAAATGCCTTATTTTGTGCGCTTGATAAAAATGAGTTCAATCGTGTTTCGGTTTGTGAAACTGCGTTTGATATTTGGCAGACACTCGAAGTGACTCACAAAGGCACAAGTAGAGTGAAATAGTCAAAAATCAATCTTTTGATACATTCTTTTGAACTTTTCCGAATGAAATCGAGTGAGATTATTGGTGACATGTACACCCGTTTCATGGATGTCGTCAATGGTCTAATAGGACTCGGCAAAAGTTTTTCGGATTTTAAGCTCATAAATAAGATTCTAAGATCCCTTCCTAAGAGTTGGGACCCTAAAGTCACTGCTATTCAAGAGGCTAAAGATTTAAACAACTTCCCTCTTGAAGAACTAATCAGGTCATTAATGACCTATGAAATGACTTACAAGGCTCATGAAGAGCAAGAAGACATCCTTCTAAAGAATAGGAAGGATATGACACTTTGAACTTTAGATGACCACTTGAGAGAAAACTCAAGTGATGAGGACTGTGACAATGACTTGGCACTTCAAATAAGGAAATTCAAAAAATTCATTAAGAAAAATAAGTTTAAAAGTGACACAAAAAATAAACTTGAACCCAAAAAGGATCAAGTTATTTGCTACGAGTGCAAAAAACTGGGACACTACAAAAGTGATTGTCCCCAAGCCAAGAAGAGAACATCAAAGAAGAAGGCGCTCAAAACAACGTGGGATGACTCGAGCGCGTCCGAAGAAGAGGAGTCCAATACCGAGCAAGTTGCTCATTACGCCTTAATGGCCATCGGAGAAGAGGTAACAAATTTAATTGATGCAGATTTATCATTTGATGAATTATTAAATGCCTTCCATGACTTATTTGATGAATGTAAAACAATTAGTAGAAAATATAAATTGCTGAAAAATAAGCATGATAGTCTTGTTAGCAATTTTAATAAATTAAAAACTGAATATCATGATAGTTTAGCTCAATGTGAAAAATGCCATGATCTAGAAACTCTCCAAAAGGAAAACTTGCTACTTAAGGACACCTTGAAGAAATTCGAGGTTGGTAGCAAGTCTTTAAATATGATCCTTACAAATAAGGGTCACGTTCCCAAAAGAAGTGGAATCGGATTTGTGAGAAGTCCTCACCAAAATCCAACCACCTTCATAAAAGGCCCCATCTTACATGTTCGACACCAAAGCAAATGCAACTTTTGTTGCAAATATGGACACAAAATGCATCAGTGTCCATTCACGAAAATTAGTCCGAACAAATTAATTTGGGTTCCTAAAGGAACCATGATAAACTCTATGCAACATGATAAACAATATAGATCAGTTTTTGAGGCACACAAAAGCAAATGGGTACCTAAAAATTATCCTTTCTTGTAGAGACATACACCATCACAAGCTAGGAGCAAGAGATGCTACCTTGATAGTGGATGCTCAAGGCATATGACCGGAGATCCATCTCAATTCTCTAAGCTCACTAGCATAGACGAAGGCTATGTCACCTTCGGAGACAACAACAAGGGTAAAATCATTGGCAAAGGAACTATAGGTAATAAATCCAACTTCTTTATTGAAGATGTTTTGTTAGTTGATGGTTTAAAACATAACCTCTTGAGCATTAGTCAATTATGTGATAATAGATATATCGTCAAATTCGAATCTAATGCTTGCATCATTGAAAAACCACACAAAAACACATCTATGATTGCATTAAAATATAATAACCTATATACCATTGACATCAATAATCTTTGCAATGAAATGTGTTTCTCGGTTTTGAATGAGGATGCTTGGCTTTAACATAGGAGATTAGGTCATGCTAGCATGAAACTAATCACTCAAATATCATCCAAAGAACTTGTACGAGGAATTCCTCATATCAAGTTTATCAAAGATAATGTGTATGATGCTTGTCAATTAGGAAAACAAATTAAGGGTAGTTTCAAATCTAAGAATCAAGTAGTTTCAAATCTAAGAATCAAATAAGCACCTCTAGGCCCTTACAATTGATCCATATGGACTTGTTCGGACCAATCTCTACATCAAGCCTAGGAGGTAGCAAATACGCCTTCGTCATTGTAGATGACTATAGTAGATACACATGGACTTATTTCTTGAAACACAAAAATGAATGCTTTAGATATTTCACCAAGTTTTGTAAACTTGTTCAAAATAAAAAGGGTTTTATGATTTCATCAATTCGAAGTGATCACGGTGGTGAATTTCAAAACCGTGATTTCTAAGAATTTTGTGAATCTAATGGATACAACCACAACTTCTCTACTCCTAGAAATCCTCAACAAAATGGAGTAGTAGAAAGAAAGAATATAAATTTACAAGAAATGGCAAGAACCATGTTAAATGAACATAGCCTACCCAAATGCTTTTAGGCCGAAGCCATAAACACTGCATGCCATATTTTGAATAGAGTTCTAGTAAGACCCTTACTCACCAAAACTCCTTATGAGTTGTGGAATAATAAAAAACTCAATGTTTCATATTTTAAAGTTTTTGGGTGTAAGTGTTTTATCTTGAATGAAAAATATGCTTTAGGAAAATTTGATGCTAAATCCGATGAAGGAATTTTTCTTGGTTATTCTTCGGTTTCTAAAGCTTTTCATATCTTCAATAAAAGAACTTTAATTATAGAAGAATCCATTTATGTTGTTTTCAATGAGATTTCCGAAATCAAGAAAAATGATTTTGATGATGATGTTAACTTCGATTCTTTGAATTTAAATGAAACCCCTTCTCCAACTAGCAACTTGGATGCATCCACTTCCGAAACACCCTTACTCAAGGATTGAAAGTATGTAGATGCTCATCCTAAGGAGCTAATCCTAGGAGACACATCTAAAGGGGTTCAAACATGTTCTTCTCTTAAAAATTTTTATGCCAACGCCACCTTTCTCTCCCAAATTGAACCAAAATGTATTGACGAAGCCATGAAAGATGATTCATGGATTATCACAATGCAAGATGAGTTAAATCAATTTGAGAGAAATGAGGTGTGAAAGCTTGTTCCTAGGCCAAATGACCATTTAGTTATTGGTACTAAATGAGTCTTTAGAAACAAGCAAGATGAATCTGGTATCGTGGATAGAAACAAGGCTAGATTAGTGGCCAAAGGTTTCAAGCAAGAAGAAGGTATCGATTGCGAAGAAACCTTTACTCCTGTGGCTACATTAGAAGCCATAAGGATGCTCCTTGTTATGCTAGTAATAATAATTTTAAGTTGTTTCAAATGGATGTTAAAAGCGCTTTTCTTAATGGCTTTATTTCTGAAGAAGTTTATGTTGAACAACCTCCCGGATTTGAAAATAATAGCCTCCCTAATCATATATTTAAATTAACTAAAGCTCTCTATGGTTTAAAACAAGCCCCAAGGGCTTGGTTTGATAGACTTAGTACTTTTCTTATTAAAAATAATTTCACAAAATGCAAGGTCGATACTACATTGTTTATCAAAAATTTTGAAAATAATTTTCTCATTGTTCAGATTTATGTTGATGATATTATCTTCAGTTCTACGAATGAATCTCTTTGTGAATCTTTTGCTGAAACCATGAGTCTCGAATTTGAAATGAGTTTGATAGGAGAATTAACCTTTTTCTTAGGCTTACAAATTAAGCAACTAAGCAATGACATCTTTATTAGTCAAACTAAATATGTCTTAGATCTGCTAAAAAGATTTAATATGAATAGCTCAAAAGCTATTAACACTCCTATGAGCACCTCCACTAAGTTAGAAGTTGATGAAAGTGGAGAAAGCTTTGATCAAAAAACTTATAGGGGTATGATAGGAAGTTTACCTCATTACAACTAGACCAGATATCATGTTCAGTGTAGGACTTTGTGCTAGGTTTCAATCGAACCCTAAGCTATCTATCTTAAAGCGGTTAAAAGAATACTTAGATATCTTAAAGGTACCACAAATCTAGGATTATAGTATCCAAAATCCGAGAATTTTGAGTTAATTATGTATGCTGATGCGGATTTTGCTAGGTGTAGATTAGATAGAAAAAGCACATCAGGATCATGTCAATTTTTGGGACATTCCCTTGTTTCCTAGTCATTTAAGAAACAAAACTCGATTGCACTATCAACAACCGAAGCTGAGTATATTGCAGCTAGTGCATGTTGTGCACAAGTTGTGTGGATGAAAAACACCTTAGAAGATTATAAAGTCCATCTTAAAAATATTCCCATTAAATGTGATAACACAAGTGCAATATGTTTAACAAAGAATCTCATTCAACACTCAAGAACAAAACATATTGATATTAGACATCACTTCATACGAGATCATGTCACTAATCATGATATAATCATAGAGTTCATTGATACTAAGCATCAACTAGCTGATATTTTTACAAAACCTCTAAGCGAAGAACAATTTGATTTCATTAGAAGAGAATTAGGAATGTTAATGTGTCTGAATGCATAAACTTGTTAAAATCATTTTTCGGAATTTATTGATTGAATGATCAAATCACTTGATTGTCATTATATGCCTAAAATTACATGTTGGAAATTATGTTTTTTGGATACAAAAATTTCTATAACAATGAGCATGTTTTGTCTTCATGATTGTATTTGAAAATCTATAGTATAGTCTTGTCCGAATGCATGAAAGTGTTAATTTCATTTTCGGATTCTCTTAACTAGTGGTATCCTAACAATCGGATTTTTTCAATACATTATCCTTTTCCGAACTTAATAAGCATATGTCATATCGAGTTTGATTATCATCATTGATTTTTGACATATGGAATCAACTAGCAAAAACATCTCTCATACACTTATCATGTGAAAAATATTTTTTGAGAAATGAATTTGATAAAATGATTCCTGCTTGTAAATTCCTTCTTGAAATATGGATGATGTTAGGATCGAGAGCACTAAGAGGGGGGGGGGGGTGAATTAGTGCAGCGGAAATCTTTCAGCGATTAAAAACGAAAGCTGCGTTCGTTCGATAAAAAACTATTTTGATGCAAAAGCCAATTCTAAGATTACTTATGATTAGGTGCAGTTTATGTCTAAACACAGTTTGCGTCTAAGCGCAATTTACGCAGTTTGCAGTTTGCGTCTAAATGCAGATTGCGTCTAAGCGCAGTTTGCATCTAAGCGCAGTTTGCGTCTAAGCTCAGATTGCGTTTAAGCGCAGTTTGCGTCTAAGCGCAGTTTACGTCTAAACTCAGATTGCGTCTAAGCGCAGTTTGCGTCTAAGCGCAGATTGCGTTTAAGTGCAGTTTGCGTCTAAGCGCAGTTTACGTCTAAAATCAGATTGCATCTAAGCGCAGTGCAGTTTGCGTCTAAACGCAGTTTTACGTCTAAACACAGTTTTACGTCTAAACGTAGTTTTACGTCTAAACGCAGTTTGCGTCTAAACGTAGTTTTACGTCTAAACGTAGTTTTACGTCTAAACGCAGTTTGCGTCTAAACGCAGTTTGCGTCTAAACGTAGTTTTACGTTTAAAAGTAGTTTACGTCTAAAACACAGTTTTACGTCTAAACACAGTTAGCGCAGTTTACGTCTAAATGCAGTTTTAAAGGAATCTGAACTTAGAAACTTCGTTCGTAAAAGCGCAGAAGACAGTTTTGCAGAATCAAAACTTAAACGTAAACTGTAATGTATGAAAACACCGATTTACGTCTGAATGCAGATTCGGAAAGATCAGCACTTAGAAACTTGTTCGTAAAGGCGCAGAGAGCAGTAGCTATGTAGGAGGTTTGCAGTAATGATAAAGTGCTCAAAATAAACGCAAACCAGAGATATAGAATGGTTCGGTCAGTCTTGACCTACTCCACTTTTGGCTTCCTCCACCGACGAGGTCACCAACGTCAACTAGAAGCCTTCCTTCAATAGGCGAAGGCCAACTACCCTCTTACAGATTCACTCCTTTTGACGGGCTTAGGAGACAACCCTTACAGAAGTTTTCTCTCCTCTCTTTACAACTCAAACTTGAAGAATAGAAAGAGGAGAACTAGCAGTTTTGAGCTCTAAGAAACACAGAAAGATAGCAAGATTTCGAGTGTGTGTTCTCTGCTTTCAGTGCTGAATGGGTAGGGTATTTATAGGCCCCAACCCAGTTCAAATTTGGAGCTCAAAACAATCAAATCCCGGAATTTCGGGATTAGGCGGTTGCACCTCCTGACTGGAGAGGTTGCACCGCCTGGCAGAGCTCGAAGACTGAGCCCAGGCGGTGCCACCTCTTGACTGAGGCGGTTGCACCTCTCTGCCAGAGCTCGAAGACCGAGCTCAGGCGGTGCCACCTCTCTGTCAGGGAGGTTGCACCGCCCAGTCTTGCTCGAAGACTGAGCTCAGGCGGTGCCACCTCTCTGTCATGGAGGTTGCACCGCCCAATCTTGCTCGAAGACTGAGCTCAGGCGGTGCCACCTCCTGGCTGGGGAGGTTGCACCGCCCAGTCTCGCTGGGAGGCTTAGCCCAGGCGGTGCCACCTCCTGGCCTAGGCGGTTGCACCTCCTGGTGCAATCAGGGTCCGAATGGTTAGCTCCATTCGGCCCAATTTTAGTCTTTCAGGGCCCAATTGCCCCAAGATTAAGCTAATGGGATCACCTCCCATTTTCCAACTTAATCAATGTGCTAACTACGATTAGATCTAAGACAATTTCTGCAGCTTTGCTTCGGTGCGTCAATCGCTTCTTCCGGCGAGTTTCCGGCGAACTTCCGTCGATCATCCGATGAACCCTCGGTGATGCTTCTGCGGACTTCCGGCAAACTCCTGGACTTTGCGACGATCCACTTGGCGAGTTCCAACGAGCTTCGCTTGGCAAGCTTCTGGACTTCTCGGATCTGTTCTCGCAGAACCTCCGACGACCGTCCGAACTTCCGTCGAACTCTCGAACTCCCAACGTGATCATGATCTTGACTCCGGCGCAACTCCTGCTGCTTGTCTAACTTTCATCGTAGTTAATCCTGTACACTTAAAACAAAAACTTCGATCGAGACAATTAATCCTAAGCAATTAACCAAGTTGTCCGGCATGTCATTGGTCCCTCGACGCTTCATCCGATTCTTCAGCGCATCGTCCTTTCCTGCAGCCTATTGCCCAATCGGCCAGTTGACTCTGCAACTCCGATATCCTTGGCACAATACCCGCTCTTCTTGGCCCGATGCCCGAGTCCACGGCCTGAAGACTTCTGTCGATACGTCGACCGATCCACCGGCCTGACGTCCAATCTTCTGACATGTTCCTCCAGCACAACAAGATTTTCCTGCTTTAATTGTCTCATTCTGATCGAAGCACCCTGCTGACACATACTTAGCTGGTTTTGCCTAAGTCGTGCGGCACCCTTGCGCGTCCGTCCGCAAAGGTCAGCCTCCCCGAAGCCTCCCATTGTCCCTTAGGACCAACAAAAGAGAGAACGGGTTAAAGAGAACGCCTCAATCAGGATCCACAAGCAAACATGTCCGAAAAACACTTCATAGACAATGTAAATTACAAACAGACTTTACAAGCTCTGAACAGTGGCACAACAAAGGGTAAAATAGTCCATTACAGACCGAAAAGCTCTCGCACGTGTCCACATGACACAACCTTTATTTACAAGCCTAATGAGGCCACCAACCCAACTAAAATGGGACTATTATGCCTTCGGCCGCCCCTCTACATGTTGTACAAGGCATGAACATGCCAAAAGACACGGACATACATAAGCATTACATCAAACACCCTGTTTCGAAGTTTGTCCGTGACATTCTCCCCCACTTATCCCTTCGACGTCCTCGTCGAAGCCTTTATGAACACTGCAACTCTTCGCCTTTGCTGAGTCTTCAATCTTCTGCTCCAGCTGCAATGCGCCTCCTGGCTCCCAACTGCACTCCGCTGCTGTTTCTGAATAGTCGAACCTTTGATCCGCCATGCTGCTTCAACTCGCCAATGACTCTGACTCTGGTGTGGGGTTGGCTGAGTTGTGTTGATCCTCATTGATTCCTGCGGATCTCCCAGATGAAGGAAAAGACCATCCTTGCTGCGCCAGTCTCTCATAAATTCCACATGCTGCTCGAACTGTGTGGATGCTTGTTGGAGCTTTAACGAGCATCGTCTCGCAAACTTCTGAAGTTTCGGGTCCTTCCTCCACAAAATCTGCTCATTGACTCTTCTTTCAGTTAGTTGTCACATCCAAGTAGGTTCGCATCACTTCCGCTTTCGATTGGCATTTCGTTGGGAAATGAAGCGGACAATCTACTCTCAGTAGCACTGATCACCGTTGGTGAGGATTTGACAACTATTGTCTTCCATTATCTTCGAAGGGTCTTTGAACTTGTGCAGAGCTCCTCTGCTGGATAGATAAGAGAATTGGGGTACTCGGTTTCGCCCATCCTCTTAAGAGTTGAGAAGGCAAAGGTTACTTGACTTCGCCCGCCTCCTCGAGGTTGTACTTCATGCATCGAGTTGGTTACTGGCCTTCGCCTGCTCTTTGCTCACACTTCTGAAGCACTTGAAGTGTTTGCACTCCTTGCGTTGAGTTAGTTACTATGATTCACCTTCTCAATGCCATTGAACTTCTGGAATGCAGGAAGTTTTCACCCCAACTTAGAGTAATTCTCTGATAGATGAGGTCGCCTCTGGGATTGTACCGTCTTCTCCCTCAACCCTGCCGCCTACTCCACTGAGTAGCAAAGGTACAGCACCACGTACTGCTTGCTTCGTTCCTTGGTCGTGCACTCTTGCATGACCCGAAGTCCTTCACTTACGGCTATCTTGATGAGAAACTTGTTGACACCGGTCTTACGAAGTTCCTCGGCCTTTGCCCTTCAGCCTTGTCTCGGTACTTGGAGATTGCCTCTGCATGCTCCACCTCCTCGGCCCCTTTCACGACCAAGCGCTCTCCCTCCATGAGAGCAAGGGATCAATGACTTTCACGGAAGTCCCGCCTCTGCGGTACCATGGCGCTGCCATGCCCATGGCACTACTATCCGTCGCCTCGCATCTACATCCCTTTTCTTCACAATCAGTAGATATGCCTTCGTGACACTCCTCTGAGTCCACCTCCATTCTCACTGATTGCTTGATTGTGGGTAGCTAAGTCCCTCTGGACTTGTCGTCGCTTCCTCGCCCTTTTCGACCCCCTGCTTCAAAACCTCTGTGTTCTCCAAGCAGCTCTCCTTTGGTCGATGGAAAGACAGACTGCAACTCCCATGCATGGCCTCTGCCACGCATTATAGGGTCTGCACCGATTCTGTTCTCCCTAGCTTCCTTGGTAGCAACGTTCACTTACTCGACCTTGTCCCCTGACTTGTCGGGCTCCCTTAAGCGAATATGAGCTCTGGAGCAGTCCAACTCTCCAGCTACTTCGATCATACCTCTACATGATCAAGTCCCTCCATGGAACTCACTGGTACTTGCATTCAAACTTTTTCCCTTAGTGGAACACAGCCCCCATATGCTGATGACCAAGGTTTTCATCCGATGCAAAATTCGATGCACGCCCGGAAGACCCGCCTCTGCGGTACCATGGCCTTCACTCCTTGAATCCATAGCCCTTCTTGCCATCGTGTTGTTCACCGAAGTGGAGCTTCCAGTAGCTCCCGATCATACCTCCATATGATCTAGTCCCTCCCGGGACTATGTCGTTTGTATCGCATTGCCACGAACTGTTCCACCACGATCCGCTGCACCATGTCGCCTCCTGGTGACATCTCCATTGCATTCTGATCCTTGTGGAATAAACTCGAATTGTGAACCCTCCATGTGTGGCCTCTGCCAATACATCGCAGGGTCTCCTCCACCTTCGATTTTGTTCGCTCCTTTGGCAATCGACCTTCATCCACCCACTCTTGGGTCACACCTAGATGAAGCACTGCTCTAGGACAGTCCGTCGCCTAGTAGCTCCCGAAGTCCACCGACTTCGCTGTAATTTGTGCACCATTGCCTGGATCCTGGGTCTCTGCCCCTACCAGCACAATCTCCGTTGCGCACTGCTTCCTTCATGGCAACTTGAATGGCAACACTGTGGCATATTCTTCAAGAGTACCCGCCTCTGCGTCCTCTTGCCCCGTGCTAAGGCCTTCTGAACCCAACTTCGCCTCCGTAAATTGAGTCGCCTTAGTTCCTCCATCAAATGCTCCTCCGAGATAAGGTGCATGTGCCCAGAAGCTCCCTTCGTCTTTGGCACCATGCAAGATGAGTCCACACCGTCAGAATGAAGGACCCATGGAACAACATGATCCTGCTCTTGCCTCTACAAGAGTTCATGTCCTTGACCTCTGTCTAAGGAAAGCATTGTGCCTCTGCTCCATGTTCCAACTTCTCTGCTGGCTCCCTTCATGCGGCTTGGGTACTTTGCCAAGTTACACCCAAGTTGCTCCGCTCCTCGTTTTTGCATTGAGTCGATGGTGGCCCTCGCGCCCACCATTCCACGGGTCAGCCCTCCCTTGAGTCTGATCTCTACATCGACTCCGAGTGTGCCTTCATTTAAGTTGCTTTAGGTCGCTCCCCCACTTGATCTCGCAATGCATCCACCAATGCATTCTCTCGAGTGAGATCATGCGACAACTCCTCGCCGCTTGCTCAGTCCATCGAGCTTCGTGGAGTTGTTGTTTGTTGAGGTACTCCTCCTCAACATGTGAGGTCTGTCTCACATGATTCTCCCTCTGGAGAGCCGGGACTTATCCCTCCTGGATAACTATCCCGTTGGAGCAACATCTCTCTTTGTTTTGGAGACCACCATCCCCTTGGACTACTCCGATCTGCTGAACAAACTGTGCATTGTTCTGCCTCCTGCAAACGCACTTGCTAGATTGCGACTCCCCGTCAATACAGCCACCGCTGCACCCCTCAAGGCCTAGCAACATGCTGAACTCATTGCACACTTCAGCCGCCTCCGGACGTATCCTTCGCATGCCGAAGAGAAAATTTCAATGCTCCATAGCGCCAAGTTTCGGTCGCCTTGGGATGGCCACGAACATTCCGTCGTCCGCATACAAGCCCATGCATGAGTACCAAATTCTTCGAGTTAGCAATTTCCCTCACCTCTGTGAGCTTTGCATAACTCTTTTGGTCGTTGAGCAACTCATTCCACCTTGCATGGTCTCATTCTTGCCAAGCGTCTTGCTTGCCTAGAGCACCATCAAGTATAGTTGTCAACGTTGAGCCGTAGCTCAAACTCAGCCATCCCAACCTTTTTGCGCTCCGCATTCTTCCAAGCTTGCCTGTTCTCGTGGTGCCTCTTGCGCGAAGGGTTGGTCATTCCTCTGAATGCCAATGTTAGATGCCCGCTCCTCTGAGCGACTCTTTTCCCTACATCTCCATGCCCGTTTTCCCTCAAACAGTCGCGCGTTGCTGACTGCCCTCAACGCAGCCCCGCTAGGTCCCCCACGTTTGCATGTCAAGTGTTTCTATGAGTGCTTGTCCCGCTCTGATACCATATGACACGTACTTAGCTGGTTTTGCCTAAGTCGTGCGGCACCATTGCGCGTCCGTCCGCAAAGGTTAGCCTCCCCGAAGCCCCCCATTTTCCCTTAGGACCAACAAAAGAGAGAACGGGTTAAAGAGAATGCCTCAATCGGGATCCACAAGCAAACATGTCCGAAAAACACTTCATAGACAATGCAAATTACAAACAGACTTTACAAGCTCTGAACAGTGGCACAACAAAGGGTAAAATGGTCCATTACAGACCGAAAAGCTCTCGCACGTGTCCACATGACACAACCTTTATTTACAAGCCTAATGAGGCCACCAACCCAACTAAAATGGGACTATTATGCCTGCGGCCGCCCCTCTACATGTTGTACAAGGCATGAACATGCCAAAAGACACGGACATACATAAGCATTACATCAAACACCTTGTTTCGAAGTTTGTCCGTGACACTGCGTCACTCAAAACGCAGATTAAATCATAAACATATATCAAGTATTTTCATCATCAAAATACGAGATTCAACAATCTCCCCCTTTTTGATGATGACAACTACTTGATGACGGAGTTAAACTTAACTCCCGGAGTTTAAACAAACTCTCCCTATCAATATGCCATATTGATAGAAACTCTTAGATTCAAAAATCTAAGCAACATGTCATCATAAACGGAGTTAACCTTAACTCCCAAGTTTAAACAAACTCCCCCTATCAATATGCCATATTGATAGAACCTTGAATTCAAACTGAATTCAAGTCATTGCAATATTCATCATGAATACTTGCAACACGTTATCATGAACTTATGCATATCATGTCATCAAATACTTCTCCCCCTTTGTCATCAACAAAAAGGAGAAGTACCACAATCAAGTGTTTGTGATATTGGTTTTAACTCATTGCATGAAAAACATAATATCTATTGTTACCATCATGCAAGTTTGCTATTATTAAATGGTAAGATATCAATATGTAAAATTGCGATTCAAGTTCTTGATATCTTAACATGATATGACATTCATAGCACCTATTCATATGAATGCTGCTTTTGATATCTCATCATAATATGGCATTCATGATATGGCACTCATAGTATCAATTATATATTTCTCCCCCTTTGTCATCAATAACAAGGAGAACGATATAAGCAAATTTTAAATATAAGTGCGATGCCATAAGTTGGTTCATGTCATTTTCCAACAGTGAGTGATAGGATACCAATTATGCAAACTTCTCGAGGAAAACATGACATGGAGATAGCTTTTATTGCTTCTTCCTTTTTATTTGTTATCTTTTTACACGAAGGAGGAAAGCCATATATGAAGTTCAAATTGATAAGATATTAAAGCACACTTCATTTTTGCAAGGATTAAGATATGTAAGTGAGTCAAATCCTTGTATGTAAAAATATCTTCCTTTTATAAGAGGGAATCATCAAATATGTTTCTCGAAAAATATTTTTCACATGATAAGTGTATTTGCTAGATGATTCCATATGTCAAAAATCAATGATGTGAATTAAACTTGATATGACATATGCTTGTTAAATTCGGAAGAGGATAATGTATCAAGAAAATCCAATTGTTAGATGTTCAAGAAAGCAACTCTTGCTTCTTGAAATATAAGTTTTGCTAGATGTGCAAGTTAACTTTTTGTTTCTTGAGATAGGCAAGATAGCATTCCTTGGTGATGTTCAATATAGCTAAGTTCTACATCATGCAAGCTAGTGAATCTTATAACATTTTAGAACATGCATAATCACCAAAGCATCATAAATTTTAATGATGTGCAAAATTACAAATTTTGCATGATTGCATTTGTGTGTCTTGAGATTTGCAAGATAGCACTTCTTGGTGATGTTCAAGATAGCAATTTCTTCTCTTTTGAGAAGTGCAATTTTTGCTTTCTTCTTGAATTGTGCAAGCTAGCTATCTCCCCTTTTTGTCATTGTCAAAAAGAAGGGAAAAACCCTTTACATCAATTTTTAAATCATGACAAAGGTTAGTATCAATCTCATTTGTGCATCATTATACTTTCAAATTAAAACATGCACATTTTCAAAACATATAAACTCATTATTATATGCATGATTCCAAATCTTAAATATTTCAAATTATCATGGTATTAATTTGTCACATTGCATCCTACCATGCATGATCGAAACTTCTCATTTGCATACATCAAAATAAATTCATGAATATCTCATGCATTCATATCATCACTTGAGGAATATTGAAAAGAAATAATTGGGTGATGAGATAAATATTTTATGAATACACGGAATATCATAAGTGTTTCATGTATTCATATTATTACATGAAGCATATTATCTTTTTTAAGATTCATAACATGAATAACGTTATTACTATTTCATCAAAATCAATTTCGAGATTCACACAATATCATGAAATCATTAATCTCGATAAGATGGGAAAAACATTTTCTTTTTAAGTGATTCTTTTAACACATCATAAAAAAAAAAACTCATTCATAATTCAAGTGATTTACAAGATATCATAAATGAATTTATCACTTGTATTTCATCAAAATCGAGAACTCTAGAGATAGAAAATGATTGAAGCATTTAACATGATTGAAGCATGTTTCATATTTAAAGTGTATCTTATGTCGTAAATACGAATCAAGCATTTGTCAAATCTGAAATCATCCTCAAAATTACATTCAATAAATTCATGTATGACAAGCATAGATTTATTGAAATATCAATAAGATAGAGGATTACATTTCAAGTGTTCATCAATTGTAGCATTTCATCATATGGTAAGATATCAATGCGTAAAACTGTGAAGCAAGATTTTGTTTGATATCTTGATACAGGGCATATAGCAATGATAGCAATCATATATTTCTTGGTGATGCAAGTACGGCCTAATCATAGCATCAGTGATAGCAACCATATCAACATCAGTAATAGCAACCATATCATTATCAGTAATAGCAACCATATCATTATCAGTGATAGCAGGTATGGCCTAATCATAACATTAGTAATAGCAACCATATCAATTCATATTTTTGCATTTACATTATTAAATTATTAAAAATGTAATTTTCAAGAAAATTTAAAGAAAAAGAAAAATGCATCATGAAGAACATCATGTAATTTCGAAGTAAATTAAAGGCATTTTGATTACCTTAGCGTCGAAAGGCGTAAAGGCGTAGTTTGCCACCTCGCCTTTGTTGATTTTCTCCTCGTCTTCGGAGGAGCTCAATTCATCCCAGTTTTTGTTCTTCTTCTTGCGTTCAAAGCAAGTAGTTCCGTTTTTTTTACTTTTTAATTTTTGTTTCATTTATAGTTTAAGTTCACCATCACTTGAGCTTATGCTCGAGTGGTCTTCAAATGTTCTATGTCCCAAATCCTTCCTGTTCTTTGGAAGGTGGTTCTCAAGTTCTTCACGTGCATTGCACGTCATTTCATATGTGATCAATGAACCAATTAGTTCTTCAAGTGGAAATTGGTTCAAGTTTTTCGACTCTTGAATAGCAGTTACTTTTGAATCCCAAGTTTTAGAAAGTGAGCGCAAAACTTTGTTAACGAGTTCAAAATCCGAAAAGCTTTTACCAAGTGATTTTAAACCATTGACGACATCCGTAAAACGGGTGTACATGTCAACAACGGTTTCGCTTGGTTTCATATGAAAAAGCTCGAAATCATGTAGTAAAATATTAACTTTCGAGTCTTTGACTCTACTAGTTCCCTCATGCGTGATTTCAAGAGTGCGCCAAATATCGAAAGCCGTTTCGCACAAAGAAACCCGATTGAACTCATTTTTGTCCAAAGCGTAAAATAAGGCATTCATAGCCTTTGCGTTTAAAGAAAAATACTTCTTCTCTAAATCCGACCATTCGTTCATCGGTTTAGAGGGAAGTTGAAAACTGTTTTCAATGATATTCCATAAATCCAGATTTAGAGAAATCAAGAAAACTCTCATTCGAGTTTTCCAATAAGTGTAGTCCAATCCGTTAAAGAACGGTGGACGAAAGACCGAAAAGCCCTCTTGAAGAGCCATTTCTCTCGGGTGTAAATCCGAAATGAGAAATACCCCGCTCTGATACCAATTGTTAGGATCGAGAGCACTAAGAGGGGGGGGGTGAATTAGTGCAGCGGAAATCTTTCAGCGATTAAAAATGAAAGCTGCGTTCGTTCGATAAAAAACTATTTTGATGCAAAAGTTAATTCTAAGATTACTTATGATTAGGTGCAGTTTATGTCTAAACACAGTTTGCATCTAAGCGCAATTTACGCAGTTTGCAGTTTGCGTCTAAATGCAGATTGCGTCTAAGCGCAGTTTGCATCTAAGCGCAGTTTGCGTCTAAGCTCAGATTGCGTTTAAGCGCAGTTTGCGTCTAAGCGCAGTTTACGTCTAAACTCATATTGCGTCTAAGCGCAGTTTGCGTCTAAGCGCAGTTTGCGTCTAAGCGCAGTTTACGTCTAAAATCAGATTGCGTCTAAGCGCAGTGCAGTTTGCGTCTAAACGCAGTTTTACGTCTAAACACAGTTTTACGTCTAAACGTAGTTTTACGTCTAAACGCAGTTTGCGTCTAAACGCAGTTTTACGTCTAAACGTAGTTTTACGCCTAAACGCAGTTTGCGTCTAAACGCAGTTTTATGTCTAAACGTAGTTTTACGTTTAAAAGTAGTTTACGTCTAAAACACAGTTTTACGTCTAAACACAGTTAGCGCAGTTTACGTCTAAATGCAGTTTTAAAGGGATCTGAACTTAGAAACTTCGTTCGTAAAAGCGCAGAAGACAGTTTTGCAGAATCAAAACGTAAACGTAAACTATAATGTATGAAAACACCGATTTACGTCTGAATGCAGATTCAGAAAGATCAGCACTTAGAAACTTGTTTGTAAAGGCGCAGAGAGCAGTAGCTATGTAGGAGGTTTGCAGTAATGATAAAGTGCTCAAAATAAACGCAAACCAGAGATTTAGAGTGGTTCGGTCAGTCTTGACCTACTCCACTTTTGGCTTCCTCCACCGACGAGGTCACCGACGTCAACTAGAAGCCTTCCTTCAATAGGCGAAGGCCAACTACCCTCTTACAGATTCACTCCTTTTGACGGGCTTAGGAGACAACCCTTACAGAAGTTTTCTCTCCTCTCTTTACAACTCAAACTTGAAGAATAGAAAGAGGAGAACTAGCAGTTTTGAGCTCTAAGAAACATAGAAAGATAGCAAGATTTCGAGTGTGTGTTCTCTGCTTTCAGTGCTGAATGGGTGGGGTATTTATAGGCCCCAACCCAGTTCAAATTTGGAGCTCAAAACGATCAAATCCCGGAATTTCGGGATCAGGCGGTTGCACCTCCTGACTGGAGAGGTTGCACCGCCTGGCAGAGCTCGAAGACTGAGCCTAGGCGGTGCCACCTCTTGACTGAGGCGGTTGCACCTCTCTGCCAGAGCTCGAAGACCGAGCTCAGGCGGTGCCACCTCTCTGTCAGGGAGGTTGCACCGCCCAGTCTTGCTCGAAGACTGAGCTCAGGCGGTGCCACCTCTCTGTCATGGAGGTTGCATCGCCCAGTCTTGCTCGAAGACTGAGCTCAGGCGGTGCCACCTCCTGGCTGGGGAGGTTGCACCGCCCAGTCTCGCTGGGAGGCTTAGCCCAGGCGGTGCCACCTCCTGGCCTAGGCGGTTGCACCTCCTGGTGCAATCAGGGTCCGAATGGTTAGCTCCATTCGGCCCAATTTTAGTCTTTCAGGGGCCCAATTGCCCCAAGATTAAGCTAATGGGATCACCTCCCATTTTCCAACTTAATCAATGTGCTAACTACGATTAGATCTAAGACAATTTCTGCAGCTTTGCTTCGGTGCGTCAATCGCTTCTTCCGGCGAGTTTCCGGCGAACTTCCGTCGATCATCCGATGAACCCTCGGTGATGCTTCTGCGGACTTCCGGCAAACTCCTGGACTTTGAGACGATCCACTTGGCGAGTTCCAATGAGCTTCGCTTGGCAAGCTTCTAGACTTCTCGGATCTGTTCTCGTAGAACCTCCGACGACCGTCCGAACTTCCGTCGAACTCTCGAACTCCCAACGTGATCATGATCTTGACTCCGGCGCAACTCCTGCTGCTTGTCTAACTTTCATCGTAGTTAATCCTGCACACTTAAAACAAAAACTTTGATCGAGACAATTAATCCTAAGCAATTAACCAAGTTGTCCGGCATATCATTGGTCCCTCGACGCTTCGTCCGATTTTTCGGCGCATCGTCCTTTCCTGCAGCCTATTGCCCAATCGGCCAGTTGACTCTGCAACTCCGATATCCTTGGCACAATACCCGCTCTTCTTGGCCTGATGCCCGAGTCCACGGCCCGAAGCCTTCTGTCGATACGTCGACCGATCCACCGGCCCGACGTCCAATCTTCTGACATGTTCCTCCAGCACAACATGATTTTCCTGCTTTAATTGTCTCATCCTGATCAAAGCACCCTACGTCACTCAAAACGCAGATTAAATCATAAACATATATCAAATATTTTCATCATCAAAATACGAGATTCAACAGATGATAGTGTTTTTACATCAAGGATTTGTTTCACATACATATCTTAATCCTTGTAAAAATGAAGTATGATTTAATCTCTCATCGATTTTAACTTCATTCAAAGTAAACTCACAAATAGCTGGTATCACAAATAGCCTTCCTCCTTCATGCAAAAAGAGAATAACAAATAAAAAGGAAGAAGTATTTAAAACTATCTCCATGTCATGTTTTCCTTGAGATGTTTGCATAATTGGTATCCAATCACTCACTGTTGGAAAATGACATGAACCTAGTTATGGCATGAATAAATACCGCACTTATGCTTAAAATTTGCTTATATCATTCTCCTTTTTGTTGATGACAAAGGGGGAGAGATATATGAATTGATGCTATGAGTATTGATGCTATGATTATGCCATGCTTGCATCATCGAAAATATATGAATTAATGATAACTATGATTGCCATATTTGCATTATGCCATGTTTGCATCATGTTAAGATATCAAGAACTTTCATCATAATTTTACGTCCTGATATCTTACCATGTGATGAAATGCTACGATTGCTAAACACTTGAAATGTTTGCTTTACGTTAAGATATCAAAAGCTTAAATAGTAAATTTACATGTTGATATCTTATGTTGAACTGCTACCATCATTCATATTTGAAATATAAAACTTGAGAATGGATGTCAAGTATTGACATCATTTTCAGTAAGATACATCATGATAGGAATCATGATGGGAGTAATTGATAAGGTTAAGAGTTCTTAACTTATCAATAAGTCTATTGAATTCAAAGGCCTTGAATTCAAGAATGACTTATCTCAAGTATGACATATAGATAGGAGGAGTTAAGGTTAATTCCATTATCAATTGATTGTCATCATAAAAAAGGGGGGAGATTGTTGAATCTTAGATTTTGATGATGAAGTCAATTGTCATTTGTTATCTAATCCATATGTTGAGATAAGTGTGCAGGATTAACTACGATGAAAGTAAGACATGCAGTAGGAGTTGCGCCGGAGTCAAGACTATAATCACGTTGGGAGTTCGAGAGTTCGACGGAAGTCCGAACGGTCGTCGGAGGTTCTGCGGGAACAAATCCGAGAAGTCCAGGAGCATGCCAAAAGAAATTCGTCGGAACTCTCCAAGTGGATCGTCGCAAGTCCAGGAGTTTGCCGGAAGTCAGCGGGAGCATCACCGAGGGTTCATCGGATAATCGACGGAAGTTCGTCGAAAGCTCACCGGAAGAAGCGATTGACGTACCGGAGAAAGTTGCAGTAAATGTCTTAAGAAATGTCGAAGTTAGCATGTAGATTAAGTTAGGAATGAGAGGTGATCCCATTAACTTAATCTGGGGGCAATTGGGCCCTTGACAGACCCAAATTGGGCCAAATGGATCAACCCATTCGGACCAGAATTCCTACCAAGCGGTGGCACTGCCAGGGTCGGCGGTGGCATCGCCCAGGAGATGCTCTCCAAGGAAGACTGGGCAGTGCAACCGCCCCAGTTAGGCGGTGGCACCTCCTGGGCTCAGTCTCCGAGCGAGACTGGGCGGTGCAACCGCCCCTGACAGGCGGTGGAACCGCTTGAGCTTGGTCTCCGAGCTCTGCCAGGCGATGCAACCACCCTAGTCAAGCGGTGGCACCGCCAGGGCTAAGTCTCCGAGTGAGACTGGGCGGTGCAACCGCCCTTGTCAGGCGGTGGCACCACCTAGAGGCTTAGTCTTCGAGCTGCCAAGCAGTTGTACCGCCCTAGTCAGGAGGTGGTACCGCCAGGACCCCAAAAATCCGGGAAAAGATATTTTTGAGCTCCAAATTCAAACTAGTTTGGGGCCTATATATACCCCACCCTTTCTTGCATGAAAGGGCGCCAAAAATCCAGTCTTACTCAGTGATTTTTAGAGCTCAAAAGTGTTGTAAAGGCTAGAAGTTCTCCTCCCTCTTTTTCCAAGTTTTGATCTTTCAAGAGAGGAGAGAAAAGTTTGTAAGGGTTGTCTCCTAAGCCCGTCAAAAGGAGTGAAACTGTAAAAGGGTGGATGGCCTTCGCCTATTGAAGGAAGGCCTCTAGTGAACGTTGGTGATCTCGTTGGTGGAGGAAGCCAAAAGTGGATGTAGGTCAAGATTGACCGAACCACTCTAAATCTCAGTTTGCATTTACTTTGAGCATCTTATCTTTACTATAAACCTCCTCAATAGCTTACTGTCTTCTGCTCATTTACGAACGTGATTCATAGTTAAGTATTTTCCGAATCGGCATTAAGACGGAAATCGATTTTATCGTACGAACATCATATTTCAGTTTGCGCTTACATTCTGATTTCTATCTTAACTACAAACTGCCTTCCTTACTTTACTTCAAATACATTTCTAAAAGCTTTCAAAGTTATTATCTGCACGAAATGACTTTTACGTCGGAATCGGATTTCAACGTACGAACGCAGTTTTAATCGTCGAAATTTTTCGCTGCACTAATTCACACACCGCCCCCCCCCCCCCCCCCTCTTAGTGCTCTTGATCCTAACAGATTCGACTTTTGATATTTGGAGAACTCTTGAGGTCACTCATGAAGGCACTAGCCGAGTTAAAGAGTCCAAAATCAACATTCTTGTGCATTCTTATGAACTTTTCTGGATGAAACCAAGTGAGTCTATTGGAGACATGTACACCCGTTTCATAGATGTCATCAATGGACTTAAAGCTCTTGGTAAAGATTTTTCTAACTTTGAACTAGTAACTAAAATGTTAAGATCCCTTCCAAAGAGTTGGGATCCAAAAGTTATGGTCATTCAAGAGGCCAAGGACCTTAAAACATTTCCTCTCGAAGAACTTTTTGGGTCTCTAATGACCTACAAAATAACGTGCAATGCATGTGAAGAACTTGAGAACCACCTTCCAAAGGACAAAAAGGATTTGGGACATAGAACATTTGAAGACCACTCGAGCATAAGCTCAAGTGATGGTGAACTTAAACTACAAATGAAACAAAAATTAAAGAACAAAAAGAATGAAACTACTTGCTTTGAACGCAAGAAGAAGAACAAAAATTGGGATGAATCAAGCTCCTCCGAAGACGAGGAGAAAATCAAGAAAGGCGAGATGGCAAACTACACCTCAATGGCATTCAATGATGAGGTAATCGAAACCCCCTTAATTTATTTTGAAATTACTTGATGTTTTTCATGATTCATTTTCTTTTTTTTGAATAATTATTTTTCTTAAAAATTACATGTTTTATGTTTATAAAATAAAATGTTAGATTTAAATCTAATGATCATATGTATGTTTTTTTAAGAAGAAAAAATGTGTATCTTGATGATTTTTTATTTTGATTGAAATCATGCTTAATGTCTTAATGAAAATATTAAGAAATTTAACATCATGCTTAATGATGATGCATGGCTTTTGTATAGAAAACTAATCTAAAAAGATAGATTAATCTGAAAAAAAATGCATGACTATAAACAAAGTTATTTTGGTTAAAAATACCTTATGCTCAATAAAACTATGATTGATGAATATGCTTTATGTTTAATGATTTCTTTGCCTTGTACATCCTATCATGATAAATATTTTGAAAATAAATGAAATCTTGTTCGATTTGAAGTAATGCAGAATGATCATGCTTAATGAGTTTTTTTTCGAAATTATGCATAATGATTTTTGTGATTTATGAATTATCGATTTTCATGATATTAAATGTGGCTTTTTCAGTTTAAAAACAAATTGATGTTGTAATGAAAATATTGTAATGAAAATATTGAATACTTAATAATGCTTGACAATTGTATACTTAATAATGCTTGATGTTGTAATGAAAATATTGAAGTTTTGATATCATGATTGATAGCTTTATACATGAGATTTTTAAAGTAATATATAATGATTTTTTTAATTTATTGGTCTTGATGGTTTTATGATGAAATTCATTTTTTGATCCTAAACATTGATGCATGTTTGAAAAGCATGTTAACATGAAATCATTAACTTCAAATGAAACACTTAAAAAAAAAGGGGGGGGGGGGGGGGGGATCTATTATTTTATCAAAATCATGATCTTGATTTTTTGGAATAACATGATATTTCCTTTGATGATCTTTTTTTATTATTTAAAAGGAGATTTGTCGAAATGATTCATGGAATTTTGGATTCATGACTTGATCCTTCATTTGTTTATGAGATGGTTGAAATCTTTGTACCTTTGAATTCTTCCCTTCTTCTTTCAATTTTTGAATTCATGCATGTTATATGTTTAAGATTTGAAACCATGTTTTGATACATGCATACCCAAGAAATGTTGATTTGACAAATTGAATGATTTGAAAATGAATGATGATTTTTCTCTTGAATGTAACTTATGATATTCTTTATGAATCATCATCTTGATTTCTCGATATTCGATACATAAAATTTTATTGTGAATCAAGATCTTGTTCATTGAACTCCCATGTTTCTTCTTATTGTTTACTAAAGAAGAAAATTTCTGAAATGAATCATGATTTTTTAGAATTATAATTTTTATGATTCATAAAGAATTGAGAGATTAAAAAATCTATATATGTTTTTCTTTTTATGAATCTTTTGAAAATGATTTTGATTTGACGATTTGAATTTGAATAAGACTTATCTTGATTCTTCGAAATTTATAACTTAAGACTTCTTATGCAAGAATCAAGGTACTATAACATTTGATCTCCTACATTTCTTTTTGACATTTATAAAAATAAAGGAGATCTGTTGAAATAAATCATGTCTTTTGGTATTCAAATGGTCTTATCTTTGATTATATGATTTCTTTGTATCTATGATACAAATGCCTTGATATGATTGAATCACTGTTATAAAAGAAAAAGGAAATTGTTAGCTTGCTAATTGTAAAAATATATGCTAGCTTGAATGATAAAACATGAGATTGTCTATAGTGCAAATTTATTATTATCATGATGTGTAGATTGAAATAATGATTAGAATATTGATGTAATTATAAATGATGATTTGGTATTATGCATAAAATACTCTTGATATTATTTTGATGCATACAAATGAAAAGATATGAACATGTATGGTAGGATATAATTTGATAAAATTGATACCATCATGATATGAAACATTTATGATTTGCAATGATGTATGTAATACTTGTACTTTTTAATTATGATGCTATGCATTACATATGATGTGAATCATGATTTAAAATGCTATGAATTGTTGCTAAAATGATGTATCATAAATATTTATTTAATGTTTTGTATCATGAATGCTCTAAATGATGAATGTTTGGTATCATGATCAAAATATTGATAAATAGTTAAAAATTTTAGTATCATATATGATATATTCATAATGTTGATTGATTTATTCAATATCGTGCATGAATGAAATATAAGATTTTTAAAATAGTGCATATTTTAATTTAAAAATATAATGATGCACAAATAAGATTGATACTTACCTTTATCATAATTGATGTAAAGGGTCTTTCCTTCTTTTTGACAATGACAAAGGGGGAGATAACTAGCTTGCACAAGATAAGAGAAGCAAAAAATTGCAAACGTACACATTGCAAAAAGGGGCAAAACTTATTAGCTTGCTCATCTCAAAAGCAAGAAATGCTATCTTATAATCTCAAGCAAATGTGCTATCTTACCTATCTCAAGAAGCAAAACATGCAACTTGCACATTGCAATAAGAAACAAGAATCATGAGCTTACATAAGAAAGCTATCTTGTATTTGCTTTCAAAATTTTTGCTAGCTTGTATGTAGTAAAACTTGCATATCGTAAAAATTGCTAGCTTGTAGTCTAAAGAGAAGCAAATAGTTGCTATCTAAAGATGCTAAACATACAAAACTTGCACTTTGCAACGGAAGCAAAATTGCAAACACAAACATTACAAAGGAAGCAAAATTTGATAGCTTGCAACTTGTATATTTCAAGAAGCAAGAGTTGCTTTTTAAGCATCTTAAAACTGCTAGCTTGCATGTTGTAAAATGTTGTGAAGTAGGACTTGCTATCTTACTATCTTGCATATCTAAAACTTGATAGCTTGCATATTCTAATGTGATATAGCACTTGCTAAATTTTTGCAAGCTTGCATAATGTAGCATTTGCTAAATTTTCAAGCTTACAAATTGCATGATGATAAGTTGAATTCTAATGTGATAATATCAAAATACTTGATATTATGTTTTTCATGCAATAAGTTGAATTCATATCTCTCAAACACATAGAAAGTGACACTTCTCCTTTTTGTTGATGACAAAGGGGGAGAAGTATGATCATGTTATACATGATGACGTGTTGCAAATATTCATGATGAATATTTGCAATGACTTGAATTCGGCTTGAATTTAAGGTTCTATCAATATGGCATATTGATAGGGGAGTTTGTTTAAACTCTGGGAGTTAAGGTTAACTCCGTCATCAAGTGGTTGTCATCATCAAAAAGGGGAAGATTGTTAAATCTCGTATTTTGATGATGAAACCACTTGATATATGTTTATGATTTAATCTGTATTTTCGAGTGACACAGGATGCTTCGATCAGGATGAGACAATTATAGCAGAAAAATCATGTTGTGCCGGAGGAACATGTCAGAAGATTGGACATCGGGCCGGTGGATCGGTCGACGTATCGACAGAAGGCTTCGGACCGTGGATTCAGACATCGGGCCAAGAAGAGCGGAGATTGTGCCAAGGATATCGGAGTTGCGGATTCAACTGGTCGATTGGGCAATAGGCCACAAGAGAGGACGATGTCCCGAAGAATCGGATGAAGCATCGAGGGACCAATGACATGCCGGACAACTTGATTAATTGTTAGAATTAATTGTCTCGATCGAAGTTTTGTTTTAAGTGTGCAGGATTAATGCAGGATTAACTATGATAGCTTGAAGACATAAAGCAAGTCTACTGGAGTCAAGTTCGATGGGTGTTCGAGAGTCCACCGAGAATCCGAAGATTCGTCAGAAGTGCTACCGGAACCAACCGAGAAGGAATCGGGGACTTGCCGAAGTTTTCGGAAGTCTGCCGGAGAGATCGTTGGAGGTTCACGGAGATCACCGAGAAGGTTCGGCTACTTGCCAAAGACTCGCTGAACTCGCCATAAGACCGTGAGCCTGCTGGGAATCCGCTGGAAGAAATCCGAGGGTGTATCGGAAGTCCGCCGGAAGTTCGTCGGAAAGCTCGCCGGAAGGAAACTCGACATTGCCGGTTATAAGATCTGCTTAGGACTATGTCTTAACTTCGTAGTTTGTATGTAATTAGGGTTAGGATTAAAAGTTAATCCTATAATCTGGTTATGGGCCAACTAGGCCCGAATTTGGACTGGTTTGGGCCAAGTTTGGAGCCCAACTATTGAGCTAGAACAATCCAGGCGGTGGCACCGCCTAGAACCCGAAGGATCGGGTGGTGGTACCGTCAGACTAGGCGGTGGCACCGCTAGTACACTGTCAGTGTCAGACACTGACAGGCGGTGGCACCGCCAGCATCGAAAACCCAAGAGAATTCAAAATTTGGAGCCCAAATTTGAATCCTCTTAGGGCCTATAAATACCCCTCAATTCTCAGCAGAGAATATAACCTTTGAGAAGCATTAGATTAAGACAAAAGCCTTTGTAAAGTTTTTTGCAAGCCTTGTTTTCAATAGCTTAAGTGTTCACCTCCCTCTTTCTCTTTGAAAATCTGTAAGAGTGTGAACCACTTGTAAAAGGTTGCAAGAGGGGTATTAGTCCTTCCCCTTCAAAGTGATTTGCTAGTGGAAGTTGGGAGCCTCATCGAAGAAGACTTCGCAAGTGGATGTAGGTCATTTTGACCGAACCACTTTAAATTAGTGTGTTCTTTGAATGTGTGAGTGTTTACCTTTCTTAAACTATTATTTACATAGCAGCAAGCTTTCAATTTTTATCTTCTCACTTCACTCGAGCTACTTTCACCAAGTCATTCATTGTCGAATCGAAATCTCTACACATTTACGAAGTCATTTTCAAACTTACGAGTTTACCCCCTCTTAGTGCCGCTCTGATCCTAACAGAATCATGTTGTACCGGAGGAAAACATGTCAGAAGATTGGACGTCGGACTGGTGGATCGGTCGACGTATCGACAGAAGGCTTCGGGCCGTGGATTCGAGCATCGGGCCAAAAAGAGCGGATATTGCACTAAGGATATCGGAGTTGCGGAGTAACTGGCCGATTGGGCAATAGGTCGCAAGAGAGGGCGATGCGCCGAAGAATCGGATGAAGCGTCGAGGAACCAATGACATGCCGAACAACTTGATTAATGCTTATTATTAATTGTCTAGATCGAAGTGTGTTTTACATGTGCAGAATTAACTACGATAGCATGGCATGTAGCAAAATGAAGTCTCGGAGTCAAGGACATGATTTCGTTGGGAGTTTGAGAGTTCATCGTAAGTCCGGATGTTCGTCGGAAGTTTTGGCGGAACCAGCCGAGAAGTCTTGGAGCTTGCCAGAGAAGCTCATCGGAACTCGCCAAGAAGATTGTCGTGAAGTCCAGGAGCTTGCCAGGATTCCATCGGAACATTGCCGAGAGATCATCGGAAGTTCGTCGGAAGATCGCCGGAAGCTCACCAGAAGAATAGACTTACAGACTTGTTTAGCTCAAATTATGTCTTAGATTTCGTAGTTAGCACGTAATTGGGTTTGGATTTGGGCTAACCCAATTAGGAGCCAGCTAGGCCCATTTAAGGACTGTGTTAAGCCCAATAAGAGGCACAAACAGTGCCCCAAGAAGTCTCACCGTCGTGGCATAGTCTTCGAGACTATGTCAGGCGGTGGTACCGCCAGTTTGGGCGGTGGTACCGCCTAGCACTACCCCATAGGCGGTGGTACCACCAAACTTAGGCGGTGGTACCGCTAGACCTGGGCGGTTGTACCACCTAGGGAAGTGTCAGTGTGACTAACACTGGGCGGTGGTACCGCCCAGCGCAAGCGGTAGTACCGCCCGTGCCAGGGGAACCCGAGATGGGAAAGTTTTAGTCTCCAAGTTTGAATCAACTTGAAGCCTATAAATACCCCTCTCATCCTTGGTTAAAGCACACAAGCATAGAGAGTCTAAAAGCAAAGAAATACAGCTGCAATCTCTTTAGAAATTCCCTCCTCCAAGTCTAAGTGTTAGAATTCTATTTAAGAGAGGAGAGTGAGTGCTTGTAAGGGTTATCTCCTAAACCTGGTAAAAAAAGAAGAGGGGTGTAAAAGGTGGTTGGTCTTCGCTTATTGAAGGAAGACCGTTAGTGGATGCCGGTGGCCTCGACGGAAGAGGAATCAGAGGAGTGGATGTAGGTCACGACGACCGAACCACTATAAATTACCATGTTCTCTAGTTTGCATTTCATTCTTGCTATTACCTTACTGTAAACTTTCTTAAGTGCTTACTGCCTTCAATTCATTATGTATGCTTTCAAGTTAAGTTTTCAAAATCGATTTTTCATCAGAAACGATTTTATCGTAACGAAGTTTTTAAAGATATGATTTTTACCACTACACTAATTCACCCCCCACCCCCTCTTAGTGCCGACCCCCACTCTTGATCGTAACAATTGGTATCAGAGCCTCGTTATTTCTCACTTGGATTAACACCTAAAAGAAATGGCTCTTTTCGACTTTCAAGAGGGTCACTCTCTCATTCGTCCTCCCTTTTTCAATGGGATGGACTACACTTATTGGAAAACTCGAATGAGATTTCATTAAATTTCGATTTATGGCATATAGTCGAAAACGGATTTGAAATATTTTTTCTTCCAATGAACAATTGGAATGATTTGGAGTAGAAGATGTTTTCTCTAAATGCAAAGGCTGTGAATGCGTTATTTTGCACCTTAGACAAAAACGAGTTTAATCGGGTTTCTATTTGTGAAACAACTTTCGACATTTGGCATACTCTTGAAATCACACACGAAGGCACTAGCAAAGTTAAGGATTCTAAAGTTAATTTTTTGATACATGATTTTGAACCATTTCAAATGAAGTCGAGGCTAAAAACCCATGACTAAGTAAAGTATCAACCATATTTACTTTAGTTTTGGATCCTAAAATTTAAAACATCCCTCTTCACATGATAAAAAAAGTAAATTGTTTTGTATCCTAAAGTATTAACCCATCAAAAAAATCTACATGATCCCAACTTTTTAATGCTTGCATAACATGCCATAATGGATGTTTTGGATCCATATTTACTTTTGGATCCCCAAGACTATTTCAAATTTACTTTAGTTTATCCGCTACACATATCAATTTACTTTACTTAGTCACTACGCTTCCATATATTTTTAAGTTAAGTTTCTGAAATAGTTTTTCGTTGGAAATAGTTTTATCGCAACGAAGTTTTTGAAGACGTGATTTTACCGCTGCACAAATTCACCCACCCCTCTTAGTGCCGACTCTTGATCATATCAATTGGTATCAGAGCCTCATAATTTCTCAGTTGGTTTAATACCCAAGAGAAATGGCTCTTTTCGGCTTTCAAGAGGGTCACTCTCTCATTCATCCTGCCTTTTTCAATGGGATGGACTACACTTATTGGAAAACTTGAATGAGAGTTTTCTTGCTTGAATCTCGATTTATGACATATAGTCGAATCTGGTTTTCAAATATCTTCTCTTCCAATGAATCACTGGAATGATTTGGAGAAGAAGACGTTTTCTCTAAATGCAAAGACTATGAATGTCTTATTTTGCGCCTTAGATAAAAATGAGTTTAATCAGGTTTCTATGTGTGAAACGGTTTTCGACATTTGGCACACTCTCGAAATCACACCCGAAGGCACAAGTAGTGTAAAAGATTCTAAAGTAAATTTTATGCATGATTTTGAGATATTTTATATGGAACCAAGAGAGACTATTGGAGACATATACACTCATTTTACAAATGTCGTCAATAGTCTAAAAGCACTTGGTAAAATTTTTTCGAATTTTGAACTCGTTAACAAAATTTTGTGCTCACTTTCTAAAACTTGGGATTCAAAAGTACTCGCTATACAAAAATCAAAAAATTTGAATACTTTTTTGATCGAAGAACTAATAGGGTCTTTGATGACCTATAAAATGACGTGCAATGCACATGAAGAACTCGAGAACCACCTTCCAAAGAACAGGAAGGATTTCAAACTTAGAATATTTGAAGACCACTTGAGCATAAGCTCAAGTGATGGTAAACTTAAACTCACTAAGAAATTTAAAAAGTTCATAAAATAAAAATTAAAAACAAAAAGAACGTAACTACTTACTTTGAACACAAGAAGAAGAATAAAAATTGGGATGAATCGAGGTCCTCGAAGATGAGGAGAAAATCAAGAAAGGTGAGGTGGCAAACTACGTCTTAACGACTTTCGACGATGAGGTAATCGAAACCCCATTAATTTACTTTGAAATTATATAATTCTTTTCATTATGCATTTTTTTTAAATTTAATTTAGAATTAATTTTTCTTGAAAATGACATGTTTAAAAATGAAAATGCAAAAATTATGATCTTGCTAGTAATTTTGAAAATGATAATGAAAATTACATGTTTTATGTTAATGGAATAAAATGTTAGATTTAAATCTAATGATGATCCTATGAATGTTTTTTTAAGAAGTAATAATGTGTATCATGTTGATTTCCATTGTTATTTCTCGATTTTGATTAAATAAAATCATGTTTGATTTGAAGTAATGCATAATGATGTAATGAAAATATTAAATGTTTTGGTACCATGATTGACGACTTTATGCATGAGATTTTAAAATTATACATGATGATTTTTGTGATTTATTGGTTTTGATGGTTTTTATGACGAAATTCACTTTTCGATCCTAAAAGTTGATGCATGTTTTTATTTGCAATAAAGAGATAAACGTGTACTTGTATGAAACCAATAACTTAAGATGAAACATCTCTATCTTACTGATTTTTTGATAAAAGATTAATGAATCCATGTATATTATGCTTTTATGAATCTTTGGGACCATGAAAATGATTTGATAAATTTGAATGAGTTTTATCGAAATCATAATCTCTCATGAAATCTTTTATATGAATCAAGATTTTTCATGATCTCCTAAGAATTCTTTACGTTATTTATTTAAAAGGAGATTTGTTAAAATGAATCACGGTTTTTCTTGATTTTTTAGAATTATATTTTGTATGATTAATAATGAATTAAGAGATATTATACATGAATCAAGATCGTTTATGTGTTCTCTCATAAAGGTGATCTCGATCTTGACTCTGGGACTTCATTTTGCTACATGCCTTGCTATCGTAGTTAATCCTGTACATATAAAACATACTTCGATCTAGACAATTAATACTAAGCATTAATCAAGTTGTCCGGCATGTCATTGGTCCCTCGACGCTTCGTCCGATTCTTTGGCACATCGTCCTCTCTTGCGGCCTATTGCCCAATCAGCCAGTTGACTCCGCAACTTCGATATCCTTGGCGTAATATCCGCTCTTCTTAGCCCGATGCCTGAATCCATGGCCCGAAGCCTTCTATCAATGCATCGACCGTTCCTCCGGCTCGACGTCCAATCTTCTAACATGTTTCCCCCAACACAATATGATTTTTCCTGCTTTAATTGTCTCATCATGATCGAAGCATCCTGCGTGACTCAAAATGCAGATTAAAACATAAACACATATCGATTGGTTTTATCATCAAAATATAAGATTCAACAATCTCCCCATTTTTAATGATGACAACCAATCGATAACGGAGTTAACCTTAACTCCCGGAGTTTAAACAAACTCCTCCTATCAATATGCCGTATTGATAGAAACTCTTGGATTCAAAAATCTAAGCAACATGTCATGATCAAATCATGCATGACATCAATATACTTCTCCCCCTTTGTCATCAACAAAAAGGATAAGTTCCACTTTCTAGGTGTTTGACATAACAATTTCAAATTGTTGCATAATAAATCATCAAGTTCTACCATCATGCAATTTTGCTATCATCATAGATATGCAAGGTAGTAAGATAGCAATTTCTACAACATACAAGATAGCAAATTTTACAATATTTTGGAACATGCGAGCTAGCAGTTTTGAGATGTTCAAGAAAGCAACACTTGCTTCTTGAAATATGCAAGTTGCAAAGTAGTAATTTTTTGCTTCCTTTGCAATGTTTGAGCTAACAATTTTGCTTCCGTTGGAAAGTGCATGTTGGCATTTTTTGCATCTTGAGATAGGCAAGATAGCACTTTTGGTATGCAAATTTATAGTATGCAAGCTATCAAATTTTACACATAAAAAAGTTAGCAAAATTTTACATCTTTTGAGTTGTGCAAGATGGACTATTTTGCCTCTTTTTGAAATGTGTAACTTGGCAAACATTGATTCTCTTGAGATTTGCAAGATAGCACTTCATGTTTCCTTTTTGAGATTAGCAAGCTAGCAAGTTTGCCTCATTTCGAATTGTGCAAGCTAGCAAATTTACTTTCTAGTAAGTTTTGCTCCCTCTTTGTCATTGTCAAAAAGAAGGGAAGACCCTTTACATCAGTTTTTAAATTATGACAAAGGTAAGGTAACAAAGATAAAAAATCAAGTCGTGAATATCAAAACAATTTTTCATCATGAATATTTCATCATTGCATGCATCAAAATAATATCATGAGTGTTTCATGCATTCATATCATCACATGAAAAATATCAAAAAGAACATGGTGATGAGATATACTTCATAAATTCAAAAAAATTTACATAATAAAATTCAAGTCATAAACCTTAAGAGATGTCATGAGAGAACACATAAACAATCTTGATTCATGTATAATATCTCTTAATTCATTATAAATCATAAAAATTATAATTCTGAAAAATCAAGAGAAACCGTGATTCATTTTAACAAATCTCCTCTTAAATAAATAATGTAAAGAATTCTTAGGAGATCATGAAATATCTTGATTCATATAAAAGGTTTCATGAGAGATTATGATTTCGATAAAACTCATTCAAATTCATCAAATCATTTTCATGGTCCAAGAGATTCACAAAAGCATAATATACATGGATTCATTAATCTTTTATCGAAAAATCAATAAGATAGAGATGTTTCATCTTAAGTTATTGGTTTCATACAAGTATGCATTTATCTTTTTATTGTAAATAAAAACATGCATCAACTTTTAGGATTGAAAAGTGAATTTCATCATAAAAACCATCAAGACCAATAAATCACAAAAATCATCATGTATAACTTTAAAATCTCATGCATAAAGTCGTCTATCATGGTATCAAAATATTTAATATTTTCATTACATCATTATGCATTACTTCAAATCAAACATGATTTCATTTAATCAAAATCGAGAAATAACAATGGAAATCAACATGATACACATTATTACTTCTTAAAAAAACATTCATAGGATCATCATTAGATTTAAATCTAACATTTTATTCCATTAACATAAAACATGTAATTTTTATTATCATTTTCAAAATTACTAGCATGATCATAATTTTTGCATTTTTATTTTTAAATATGTAATTTTCAAGAAAAATTAATTCTAAACTAAATTTAAAAAAAATGCATCATGAAAAGCATCATGTAATTTCAAAGTATATTAATGGGATTTTGATTACCTCATTGTCGAAAGTCGTTAAGGCGTAGTTTGCCATCTCGCCTTTCTTGATTTTCTCCTCGTCTTCGGAGGAGCTCGATTCATCCCAATTTTTGTTCTTCTTCTTGCGTTCAGTTGTTGTATTCTTTTTATTCTTTAATTTTTGTTTTATGAACTTTTTAAATTTCTTAGTGAGTTCATGTTCACCATCACTTGAGCTTATGTTCGAGTGGTCTTCAAATATTTTAAGTTCGAAATCCTTCCTGTTCTTTGGAAGGTGGTTCTCGAGTTCTTCACGTGCATTGCATGTTATTTCATAGGTCATCAAAGACCCTATTAGTTCTTCGATCAAAAAAGTATTTAAATTTTTTGATTCTTGAATAGCGATTACTTTTGAATCCCAAGTTTTAGAAAGTGAGCGCAAAATCTTTTTGATGAGTTCAAAATTCGAAAAGCTTTTACCAAGTGCTTTTAGACTATTGATGACATCCGTAAAACGGGTGTACATGTCTCTAATAGTCTCTCTTGGTTCCATACAAAACATCTCAAAATCGAGCATTAAAACATTTACTTTAGTTTATGTGTTTATGTTTTTAAGATCCAAAACATCCATAACTTAAAATAATCGATATGTGTTAAGAGGGATGTTTTGTATCGGATTGGAGACATCAAAAAATTGTTTGTCTTCATTAAAAATTGGAGACATCAAAACAATTGGAGATTGGGTTGAATCCGATTCACCCCCGCCCGTGCCCGGGGAACCCATGATACAAAACTTAGTATTTTGTGTATTGATGTCTCCTTGTATTCGGCTCTAATTTTAAATTTCTCCTTTGCTTCAATGCAAAGGAAGCAAAAATTTGCTTGCTTGCAACTTGCATATTTCAAGAAGCAAGAGTTGCTTTCGTAAGCATCAATAATTACTAGCTTGCATGATGTAAAACTTACTATCTTGAACATTATAAAGAAATGCTATCTTGCACATCGCAAAGAAAAGCAAATATGCCAATTTGCACATCTTTAAATTTGCTAGCTTGTATGTTGTAAAACTTACATATCTAAAACTTGATAGCTTGAATGTTCTAAGCATGATATAACACTTGCTAAATTTTCTAGCTTCAAATTGCATGATGATAAAACTTGATATTATGTTTTTCATGCAATGAGTTGAACTTATATTCCAAACATATGAATAGTTGGACTTCTCCTTTTTATTGATGACAAAGGGGGAGAAGTATATTGATGTCATGCATGATTTGATCATGACATGTTGCTTGGATTTTTGAATCTAAGAGTTTCTATCAATATGGCATATTGATAGGGGGAGTTTGTTTAAACTCCGGGAGTTAAGGTTAACTCCGTCGTCGATTAGTTGTCACTATCAAAAAGGGGGAGATTGTTGAATCTTGGATTTTGATGATGAAACCAATCGATAAATGTTTATGTTTTAATCTACGTTTTGAGTGATGCAGGATCTTCGATCAAGATGAGACAATTAAAGTAGGAAGAATCATGTTATGCTGGAGGAAAACATGTCAAAAGATTGGACGTCGGACCGGTGGATCGGTCGACGTATCGACAGAATGCTTCGGGCCATGGATTCGGGCATCGGACCAAGAAGAGCAGATATTACGCTAAAGATATCGGAGTTGCGGAGTCAATTGGCCAATTGGGCAATAGGCCGCAAGAGAGGATGATGCGCCGAAGAATCGGATGAAGCGTCGAGGGACCAATAACATGCCGGACAACTTGATTAATGCTTAGTATTAATTGTTTAGATCGAAGTGTGTTTTATATATGCAGGATTAACTATGATAGCAAGGCATGAAGTAAAATGAAGTCTCAAAGTCAAGGACGTGATTTCGTTGGGAGTTCAAGAGTTCATCGGAAGTCCGGACGTTCGTCGGAAGTTCTGGCGGAACTAGCCGAGATGTCTTAAAGCTAGAGAAGCTTGTCGGAACTCACCAAGAAGATCATCATGAAGTCTAGGAGGTTGTCGGGAGTCCGCCGGAATGTTGCCGAGAGGTCGTCGGAAGTTCGCCGGAAGCTCGCCGGAAGAATAGACTTACGGACTTGTTTAGCTCAGATTATGTCTTAGGAATCATAGTTAGCATGTAATTGGGCTTGGATTTGGGCCAACCCAATTAAGAGCTAGCTAGGCCCATGTAAGAATTGTGTTGGGCCTAATAAGAAGCCTAAAGAGTACTCCAAGAAGTCTCACCATCGTGGCACAGCCTTCGAGACTGTGTCAGGCGGTGGTACCGTCAGTCTGGGCGATTGTACCACCCCTGGCAAGGTACCAGGCGGTGGTACCACCAATCTGGGTAGTGGTACCACCCATCACTGTCCCCCCCAAGGCGGTGGTACTGCCCAAGGTAGTGTCAGCGTCAGACTGACATTGGGCGGTGGTACCGCCCAACGTAGGCGGTGGTACCGCCCTTGCCCGGGGAACCCGGGATGGGAAAGTTTTAGGCTCCAAGTTTAAATCAACTTGAAGCCTATAAATACCCCTATTATCCCTGGTTAAAGCACACAAGCACAAAGAGTTTAAAAAGAAAGAAACGCTACTAAAATCTTATGCAATCTCCTCTCCCTCTTCTAAGTATTAGACTAGTTTGAGAGAGGAGTAAGTGAGTGCTTGTAAGGGTTATCTCCTAAACCCATGAAAAGGAGAAGAGTGGTGTAAAAGGTGATTAGCCTTCGCCTATTGAAGGAAGGCCTCTAGTAGACGCCGGTGACCTTGTCAAAGGAGGTAGCCGAAAGTGGATGTAGGTCACGTTGACCAAACCACACTAAATCTGGTTTGCATTTTATTCTTGCTATTTACCTTACTACAAACTGAGTCTTTACATCCACTACACTTTTACGTATGCTTTCAAAGTATTACCTTTACGAAACAGTTTTACGTCAGAAACAATTTTAATCGCAACGAAGTTTTTAAACCGACATTATTTTACCGATACACTAATTCAACCCCCCTCTTAGTGTCGTTGTTGATCCTAACAGATCTCTTTAGGGGATCAGCCTCCTTGAAACTTTATAGGGGTTTCTTCCTTTAAATTGTCGCTCAAAGGCTGCAGAAAATATTCATCTATTGCTTGTTAAAAGAGGATGAATACATGGCTATTTATAGGGCTTCTAAACCCTAACTCCAAATATGACTCCTACTCAAGACTCCTATTTCTTTACAACTCCTAATGTTTCTATAAGAATAACTCCTAATATAACTCCTACTCAAGACTCCTATTCCTTTACAACTCCTAATGCTTTTCTAAAAAATAACCTCCTAACCCTAGCCGACCTCTTCATCTCTTTAATAGGGGTCGACTAGGTAGGTTAACATGAATACCCCTCTCAATTAGGATTCTCCTAGCTAGAGTCCTAATAGACTCGCCCTCTTCAAATCAGCCTTGTCCTCGAGGCTGGCGATTCATGAATTCTGGGAATTTGATCTTCAAATCGTCATAGTTCTCCCAAGTGGCACCTTCTGCTGGTAAGTTCGCCCACTGTATTAACACTTCAGTAGTGGATTGTCATCGTCGAGTCACGATCCGTTGATCAATAATGGCACTCGGCTGGGTCTGGAGTTCTCCTTGGGTAGTCATATTTAGTGGATGGCTTTGGGCTGTCTCCAAGCACCTGTTCACCACTTTCATCTGGCCCTCGGTTTGTAGGTGATATGTCGTATTCATTTTTAATTTAGTGCCCTACATCTGGAATAATTCTATCCAAAATCTACTCATGAAGATGCAAGTAGAATTTGACACAAGTACAATGCGTCCCTTATAGCGCAATCCTTTTAAGTCCCAACTATAATGAGCCACGGAGCTTGGTGCTTCCTCCAATTTTTTTATGATCTTATTGGTCTCCGGATCTTTCTGTCATTCCCTCTTAATATCCTCAAGGAAGTTACTGGTCAGAAGTGAAACGGTCGAAAATTCAGCTTACTCAAGTAGTCACGAAAGCGCATTTGTAATAACATTCTCTTTCCCCTTTTTGTAAGTAATTTCATAATCATATCCAAGAAGATTTGTTACCTATTTTTGCTACTCGGGGGAAGATATCTTCTACTCGAAGAAATATTTTAGGCTTTTATGGTCGGCCTTGATTTGAAAGCATCGCCCGATCAAGTATGATCTCCACTTGGCCACCGCATATACAATCACAAGCATCTTCTTGTCGTAAATAGTTATCTTGAGATGGGAAGGAGATAATACCTTATTGGTATAAGAAGGGGGCGACCATCTTGCATTAGTACAGCACCAATTCTAACTCTAGAGGCATCGCCTTTAATAACAAAAGTCTTGCCGAAGTTAGGTAGCATTAGTACAAGCGTTGTCATCATGGCTGCCTTAAGTTTGTCGAAGGCAGCGGAGGCTTTGTCTGACCATTGGAAGACATCTTTTTTCAGTAGAGAAGTGAGGGGTACATTGATCTTCCCATAGGCCTTAATAAATTTTCAGTAGTAGCCCATTAGTCTAAGGAACCCGCATAGTAATTTCACATTTATAGGTTTCGGTCAGTCTTGCATTGCTTTAATTTTTATTGGGTCTACCGCCACTCCTTCTTTTGATATTATGTGCCCAAGGTACCCTACTTTTTGTTGGAGAAAAATATACTTTGGCTGCTTAACAAAAAGAGTATTCTCCCGAAGGATCGTCAAAACAACCCGTAAATGCTAAAAGTGAGTCTCAAGAGAAGGGCTGTAAATGAGAATATTATCAAAAAATACCAGCACAAATTTACGAAGAAAGCTTCGAAAAATATTGTTCATAAGATTTTAGAAGGTTGAAGGAGCATTAGTGAGTCCAAAAGGCATTACCAAGAATTCATAATGGTTGTTATGTGTACATAATGTAGTTTTTGGAATGTCGTCTTCACATACCCGAATTTGGTGGTAACCAGATCGGAGGTCCAACTTCGTGAAGACTCGAGCTCCTTTTAACTCATCAATAAGTTCATCCACCACTGGTATTGGGTACTTGTCCTTGATGGTGATATCATTTAAAGCTCAGTAGTTGATGCACATCCACCAAGTTTCGTCATTCTTGCGTACTAGTAGCACCGGTGAGGAATAGGGGCTACAACTTAGCCGAATCTCCCCTACTTCAAGCATCTCCTTTACGATCTTTTCAATTTTATCCTTCTGAAGGTGAGGATATCGGTATGGCCGAGTATTCGCTGGTGGCTTGCTCAAAAGGATTGGAATCTGATGGTCATGTTGCTAAGTAGGAGGAAGACTGCGTGACTCAGTAAAAATGTTGGTAAATTCAACAAGCAATTAGGCAAGATTTTGATCTTCAATTTATATTTTCTTCCCCTCTGGTTGCTGCTAGAGGTGCATCAAAAAGCCACTATTTATCTTGTGCAAAACTTTCTCCATTCATTGGGTTGAAATGGTGGTTACGTTGCTTCTGCTCTTCCCATGTAGGATGATATGTTTGCCTTTGCAGTAGAATTTCATAATTAATTTGGAGAAGTTCCAAGAGATATCACTTAGCATCGTCAGTGATTCTATGCTAATCATGGCCTCATAATCATCAATTAGTAGGAGGAAGAAGTCGATAATAATTTTTTGGTCTTGTAGTAATAGTTTCACCTACGGACATCTTTGGTCGCACTTTATGATTCTTCCGTCGATGACATTTACATCGAACTTGCTACAACCTATTGTTAGGATCGGAGCGACACTAAGAGGGGGGGGGGGGGTGAATTGGTGCAGCGGATTAAAACTTTTGTTTCGACAAATCTTTTGATACGATAATAACCGAAAATAGTGATAAATATTTTGAAAATAAATGTTTGTATCATGTTAGATGATTTTACATTTTGTACATGATGAGTTATAGTGATGATTGAAACAATGATTGAAATAATATGCTTGATGATTTATTTTACGAAATTTACCTTTTCATCTTAAATGTTGACACTTGTTTTATTAAAAGTAAAGGCATGCCTATAAGAAGCAAATCACATAAATAGAAATTTATAAAAACGAAATGCGATCCTCTATCTTATCGACTTTTCAATAAATCTATGCTTGTCATATATGAATTTATTGAATGTGACTTTGAGGATGATTTTGGATTTCACAAATGCTTGATTCATACTTATGACATGAGACACATTTTAAATATGAATCATGTTTAATGCTTCAATTATGTTATATCTCCCTTAATTCATTTTGTTCTCCTAAATTTATTTACCAAAGAGGAGAACTTTTCGAATGAATGAAATGATACAAATGAATCACTTATCGATATATCTTTTTGAAATATCCTTTTAATGTGATGTTGATAATTTGAGATGCCTGTTGGAATTCATGACATGAGATAATTGAGTCCTTGACTTACTCTTTATATGGCTTGAAAATAGATGTTTAAAATCTTGCTTGATGAGTTGTTTTATAAGATTTTGCCTTTACGTCTTGAACTTTCATGCTTATCTTGATTTGGCATATAAAGACTAAGACATGCTTAGATGAAGAAGAATCACTTAAAAAATGCTTTTCCTATCTGATCAAGATTAATGATTTCATGATAATTTGTGAATCTCGAAATTGATTTTGATGACTTGATTATGAGTTTCAAGTTAACGATTTGATTTGAATGAATTTTATCTAAATCATAGTCTTGATCTTGCAAAACTAGAATCATAAATAATATCTTTTGGTATTCATGAATTGATATTCACAATATGAAAGTATTGGTATTCATGACTTGAATTTGATTGAAACATTGCATGCTTAAATTAATAATTCTCCTATGTTTCAAAAATTCTTTAAATGCCTTATGTGATGATTGAAAATTAATTTGCTTTATGATGAATCATGAATCATGACTTGATCTATGATATTGATATATTTTAATCATGATTCTTGGTTGTATAATTCTTTTGCTTTATTAAAAAGATTTATCGAATGAATCATGTCCTTCTTGAATTTTCTTGATATCATGACATGATTTTATAATATGGCTTGTATAATGATTAAAAATTTTTAGCCATTGATTTCTCCCTTCTTTTTTATAATGATAAAGGGGGAGTTAGTTTACTAGCCTGCATATTTCAAAGGAAGAAAAATTTGCTAGCTCGATCATTTCATTGAAAGAACTTGCTATCATGAACACTACCAATGAATTGCAAATCCTGTAATCTAAAGAGAAGCAAAGAATTGCTATCTCGAAAGAAGTAAAAAATACAAAACTTAGAAAACTTGCAATATAATTGCTCTTACCATGCTTTGTATCAAAAATAGGTTGATATCCTTAAAAGCATCGCATTAAATTTTTTAGTGTATTGCAATGTATCACATGTATCGCAAATTAAAATTTTTGAGACTATTATCATATCATGTTTAACAATTGATATCTTTTATTGATATGATAAATTATCAATCTCATGATGTATCGCATAATGATATCATGATTTACGATTGTATCATGTGATCCTTGGTGAATTTTCACATTGATATCCTTCTTGAAATGATTTCTTTGCATTATTGTCTTGTATGCATCATGTGATGATTGAAATATTGATTGATGCAAAGTTGATGTAAAAGTCTAAATCATTGGTTCCTCTCCCTCTTTTTGACATTGACAAAGGGGGAGAAAGTTATTGCCAGCTTGCACACTTGAATGAAGAATTTGCTAGCTCGATAATTGTAATGAAGAAATTTGCTATATCAAACATCATAAATATTGTTACTTGCAAAGAAAAGCAAAGTGCAATCTTGCACAAAAATTCAAGTGTTGAATTGTCATGATTGAACTTAAGAATCTTCGTATGCTTTTATGCTTATATGTTGTGATGAAAATCTAGCTTCATGTTATAAAAACTTGAATATATTTTTAAATAGCTAGAGCTACTTCTCCTTTTTGTTGATGACATAGGGGGAGAAGTATATTGATAACTTCATGCATTGAATTGAATATTTTATATATATTTGCATGATGGTTTAAATGTTTTTCATAACATGTGATGAATGTTACTTGGATTTGGGATAACCCAAGTGTTCTATCAATGGCATATTGATAGGGGGAGTTTGGTTAAACTCCGGGGAGTTAAGGTTAACTCCGTTAGTCATCAATTAGTTGTCATCACCAGAAAGGGGGAGATTGTTGAATCTCAAATTTTGATGATGAAAGTAATTGATTGTGTTTATATGTTTAACTGCATTTTGAGTGATGCAGGTCTACTCGATCAGGATTAGACAGTTAACGCAGGAGGAATTGACGTTGCACTGGAGGAGATCACGTTAGGATATTGGATGGCAGAAGGCTTCGGACGTCGGGCATCGGGCCAAGAGCGGAATTGCGCCAAGGATATCGGGGTTGCGGAGGTCAACCGCCGATTGGGTAACAAGCCATAAGAGAGGATGATGCGCTGAAGAATCAGATGAAGTGCCAACCAATGATGTGCTCGGCAACAAAATGTCAATTCGCGTTGTAATAATTGTCTAGATCGGAGTAGAGTTTTGGCTTGTGTGTGCAGGATTAACTACGATAACGACGAAGACATAAAGCGAAACAAAGTGTCGGAGTCAAGCACGAAGGATTTGTTGAGTTCAAGAGTTCGACGAAAGTCCGAAGGTTCGTCGGGAATGCTGCCGGAACTAGCCGAGAATGAGTAGGGAGCTTGCCGAAGGGTTTTTCGGAAGCTTACCGGAAGGTTCGTTGGAAGTTCACGGAGCTCGCTGAGAAAGATCGGAGCTTGCTAAAGAAGTTCATTGGAACTCGCCAAGATCAAATCGTGAAGTCTAGGAGCTTGTCGGGAGTCCGTAGAATGGTTTCCGAGAGTTCATCGGAAGACCGTCGGAAGTTCGCCGGAAGCTCGCCGGAAAAAGTCTTGACTTGCGGACTTTGTAATAGCTTAGAAAATATCTTTAAATTCGTAGTTAGCGTGTTAATTAGGGTTAGGATTAGGTGTTAATCCTATAACTCAAGTAGGGGCCAATTGGGCCCGAGTTCGGACTGGTTTGGGCCAAGTTTGGTGCCCAACCAGTGAGCTGAAATAGTGTAGGCGGTGGCACCGCCAACATCGGGAACCAAAGAGAATTTAAATTTTGGAGCCCAAATTTAAATCCTTTTGAGGCCTATAAATACCCCTCAATTCTCAGCTGAGAATACAACTTTTTGAGAAGCAATAGATTGAGAAAAATGTCTTAGAAAAGTCTTAGCAAGTCTTGTTTTCAATTTGTTAGAGTGTTCACCTCCTTCTTTCTTACTGAAAATTTGTAAGAGTGTGAACCGCTTGTAAAAGGTTGTAAGAGGGGTATTTGTCCTTCCCCTTCAAGAGATTTGTTAGTGGAAGGTGGGAGCCTCATCGAAGAGGGCCTCGCAAGTGGATGTAGGTCATTTGACCGAACCACTTTAAAATTAGTGTGATCCCTAGTTTGTATTTTCTTATTGCTATTTACATTACTACAAACCTTCTTACGTGCTTTATTTCCTCATTACCTTTGCTGCACACCTTTACGAACACGTGTTCAAGTTAAGCTTTTCAAGTTCGATCTTTATCGCAACAAAGATTTGTCGAAACCAACATTTTAATCATTTGCGGAGCGTCATCCGATCCTTAGTGTCGCTCCGATCCTAACACCTTTAATGTGGAGCGTCATCCGAGCAGCAACCTTACTATTTAGGAAGTTATTAGTGTGCTTGTGTCGATGAGAACAGTGATCGATTGTTGTTTGAGAAGGCCTCCAACTTTCATCATTTGCGGGTTTGAGTAGCCGGCTAGTGCGTGTACCGTAAAGTCGGTCGGTTGTGGCTCTTCTTCTGTATCTTCTTCTTTATGTTCAAGGCTCTCTTCTAGATGCTCAATGACCTCTTCTTCTACTAGTTCAATCACAAGAAGTCTCCCTTTTTTACAGCGATACTCGCGACTCCACGGCTCGTCGTAGTACCAACATAACCCCTTCGCAGATTGCTCCCGAAGCTCTTCTCTTGTCAACCTTTTTAGTGCAGGGGCTCGGTTGATAGTATGGGGGGCTGAGGGCTTCAGTATTACCGGTCGGGGAGTGACTCTAGTCCTTCGAGCTTCATGGTTCAATCGCTCCTCTTGAAGTCATGCGAAAGAGATGGCTGTCATAAGCGTGTACAGTTGTCGCACTTTAACTTCTCCCCGGATCTCTAGCTTCAAGCCCTTAATGAAGGTCCATAATAGCTATTTTTCAAACCAATCATGAGTTTAATTAGATAGCCTTTTAAACCTGGTTTGGTACTCCTGAATGGTGAAGGTTTGTCGGATCTTTGCTAGTTGTCCGTCAATGTTCTCGTAATCGGTTGGTTAGAAGCGGATCAGTAGTCCTTCTTTGAATTGTCACCATGAGAGGACTCCATGAGTATGTTCAAACCAGTCAAACCATTGTATAGCATCCCCTTCAAGATGTATAGTTGTAATTTTCACCATAGATGCGTTCGCGGTTTTGTGGTACCGAAAATATCGCTTAGCGTGTGAGATCCAACCAATCGGGTCTCCTTCTTCCCATCTAGGGAAGTCTACCCTCATACGTGGATAGTTGGGATTGGTCATAGAGCATCCCCTCTCTTAAAAGTTATCTCTTTGGGCTTGGTGTGATTGGTCAGAGCTCTCTCCTTGATGTGATTTCTTCGGGCTTGGTGGTCGGCCCAAACTAAGTTCGATAAAGAGAGTCTGAATCTTATTCTCCATTCGCACCTCAAAGGTTTCGAATTTAGCATTGATTACCTCCTTAGATACCATAGTATATGCCTTCAAATCTGTAATGTTAAGATCTCTCTTTTGTTGTTGGGTTAAAGGTATTTATAGGTTGAGAGAAGTGGTGGTCGAAAGGGTTGGTGGATTGGTGGATGTAGGCTGCGGTTTAGGCTTATTTTGTGACTGTTTTGGATGCTATTTGAGAGTGTGGTTTGGTGGAGTTTTAAGGCTGTGATGGTAGTGAATGAAGATTAGGGAAAAAAGGTTTAGTTCTGTGGTAGATGACAGCAAAGGTTTGATAGAAATCAGTGGAAGTTGCTGCAGATATGTGTTATCTTGTAAGAGCAGAATTGTCGTCGAAGAAACAGCGGTTTCTCAACAAAATTTCTAACAAAAATCGAGAGATTTGAGGAGAGAATTTGATAGTAAAATATTGGTTTATATAACAGCAAAGATAACTAATTTAATCAAGAAAATTTTGGCAGTATAACAGCAAGGAAATTGGTGAAAGTTGCGATAGCAGAATTCTTATCGAAAAATTTCAACTGCTTACGACAAAAATTTATAGCAATATAAGAATATTTTTAGAGATAAATTCATTAAAAGATCAATCTTAGATGGAAGCCAAGATAATTTATGAAGTGTATAAGAAATTTCGTTCAAAAAAGGTTACAAATAGATCGGTTAAGGCAACAATATACGACTGAAATTTTTTACAGCAATCCTTCGTTCGCAAAGATGATAACTTTTATGACGAAAGAAATTCGTAGGAATATAGGAATAATTTTTTTTTTATATTTTTGAATAAGGATAACTAAATTGTAGGAAACCAGAACTCGTTGTAATTCACAGGGAGATCAAAGGATGATCCGCGGTGGTGGAGATGATGGCGGAATTCAACGACGATCTTTTAAGCAATTGTGGGAATTGCTTTAGGCTGCTATGGAGGGCTGATGGATGGTTGTGAAAGGGCAGCGAGACACCAAGAACGTTGTTCTAATACTAAGTGATAGAACCCTTTCAGATTCTAAGCTTAAGGTTGATCTCTTTAGGGGATCGGCCTCCTTTGAACTCTATAGGGGTTCTTTCCTCCAAATTGCTACTCAAAGGCTGCATAAAAGATTCATCTATTGCTTATTAAAAGAGAATGAATACATGACTATTTATAGGGCTTTTAAACTGTAACTCCTAATATGACTCCTACTTAAGACTCATATTCCTTTACAACTCATAATGCTTCTCTAAGAACAACTCATAGGACTCCTATTCAAGACTCCTATTCTTTTACAACTCCTAATGCTTCTCTAAGAAATAACCTCCTAACCCTAGTCAACCTCTTCACCTCTTTAATAGGTGTTGACTCGGTAGGTTAACATGAATGCTCCTCTCAATTAGGACTCTCCTAGCTAGAGTTCTAACAGGTTCGGATATGAGATATCTATCGGAGCCCCTATCTTATTGGATATCCAATAAGCCTCTGAATTATTGGATCCTATGGATGAGATCCAATAAGAGCCCATGAGAAATTATTGGATAGAGATCCACTAATCTAAGAGGCTTGGGTAGTTGGTTGGAGATCCAATACCCAATAAGGAGAAGATCCATTAGGATTAAGTTGGTAAGGGACCTCTATAAATAGGAGGGTTTCAATAGTTTATAGGCTAGAGCTTTTTGCTTCCTCTCCTATTCTCCTCCACCTCTCCATCTTAAAGCAGGCCTGGAGTTTTGAAGAGCGTTATCGCAGCCCTATTGTGTAGATCATCGCTAGAGAGGAGGGCGCTTGACCTCCTTCACCCTCTCTTAGAGATCTACAGGGATTCAGGAATATACGATCTCCCTAGGTAACACAATCTATCTCATATGTGATTTTTTATTTTATGGATTTTTGTGCACCAATCTTCGCACGACGACGAACATATCTTTAGGAATTGATGATTTTTTTTTATATTCTTCCGCTATACATGTGATGTCGCCCCCAAGATTTCCCAAACATATTGTATTGGCTGAAACTCCGCACTACTTTTTAGAGCTAGAAAACTCCTAAAATGACTACTTAGATTATCTATTTTTCGGTAGTTTTGCCTCTACATAATAACTGCACATAACTTATATTTATAAGCCTGAAAGCCAACTAAAATGGAGCTACTAATCCTAGTATAAGCTCTCTATATGTTGTGCAGAGCATGAACAAAACTAAAATACACGGACATATATGAGTATTATATCAAATACCTCATTCACAGCTTTGCCCATGACAATGTGATTAGTGATAATAATATCAACCATGCTACTTGTTATCGGCGATCATTATCTACCAAATGCCTTTGCTAAGTTCTATCGTCATGGCCATTCCTTCTTGTTGTGGTATCTCTTTCGATCCCTTAACCCACAAGCAACCAAAACCAATGTTGCTTTGATGTTTGCTGTCGATCATAGTGGGTCATCACCCTTCGTAATATCATAACCGATAGTAAGTTGCAATCCATAATCCTCTAATCATAATCGAGCATCACGCTTTGATCCATGATTCCATATATTTGGATAAGAAACTTTCATTGCTCGCAAGTAGGTGATTAAGGCAAGTAGGATAAACTAAATAGATCGGATCACCCTTCGCAAGTAAAAGGCATAACACAAAATAGATTTAATACAAAACATATCTAATGCTTTTATAATATAGGATATTTGATTTCAAAACAGGTTTTGATATTAATTGTAAATATAAAAACTGTAATCATGCTTATGTTATGCGAAAAAAATTTAATGTTAGAATCGAAATCAAATAACGATAGATTAAGATCAAGACTACATATCTTTTGATGTTATTTAAAAAAATATTTATTTGATCTGCAAACGTATGATTGTCGGATCCGAAGCTACAATGATATCGATATATAAGAAAAATTAGACTTTATTATCTTCCCTTTCTATCATTCAATCATTATGAGCGATGGAATAGAAACTTAAGAGAGGTTGAGAAGAAATCTTATATCATATAAGTCCCTTCAAGTCATCTTGAATCCTATCATAATTAAAAAATTTTCAGTCAATAATTATAATAAAAATTTAATTATAACTATAATATATCTTAATTAAATATGATTACATAAACTAATTACATTGATCCAAATCAACCAAGCCCGACCAACCGATGTTGCCCAGCTAAGCATGACCCTTCGTCAAACAATAAAAGATATTTTTATACCCTTTCCTCACGGCACCTTCTCATAGTTGGTAGAATGTGAGATTGGCTAGGCAACACATTCTGACCTGCCTAGGTCAAGCAAGATGTGAGATTGGCAGATCGAGAGCTCCAAACAGCAACATCGAGGCACATATGAGTTTTACATGGCATGCAAGACTCAATCTTGATAAGCTCAATCGAGATGACTCAGGCCAGTCGAGGCCAACCAACAGTAACCCCAGCTAGGCTTGCATGACTTTTGCGTGCATGTTTGATTTGGCGTGGGCTACCTCCGGCTAAGCTAGGATTGACTGGCCCGTGTTGAGTGAAGCCCCAGCCTCTCTCTTTGTTAAAAAAAAATATATTTTTTCTCATGGTAACCAATGCAGTTCGGCAAAGATGGGAGATTGGTAGACGTGGCGCTCCACACGCCAAGGTTGAGAACATGTGAGTTTGATAAAGCTTGAATCACTCGAGCTAGTCGAGCTCGATCAAGCCAGCTTGGGCCAACTAAATCCAACCAACAACACACCAACCCAAGAATAAAGGGGACTTTCATACCCTATGCTCACAACACCTAGCCAAATCAGCTAGGTCGAGCGAGATGCAAGGTCGGTAGATTGGAAGCTCCAAATTGCAAGGTTAAGGCATGTAGGAGTTTGATGTGGCATGTGTAACTCAAGCTAGCCAAGCTCGATCATGTCAGCTTAGGATAACCAAGCCCACAATAAATAGGCTAAGCTATTCTTTGTCAAAGAATAAAAAGGTCTTGCTATACCATTTGCTAATGGCACCTTCTCACCCAAGTTATTTGGTTGGCAGCAGAAGGTTGGACTAGACAACACCTACATGACCTGCCCAAGTCGGGGAAGATGTTAAGTTGAAAAATCGAGAGCTCCAATTTGCAAAGTTAAGGCACATGTGAGTTTTATATGGCATGCACAACTCGGGCTAGCCGAGCTCAATCAAGCTAGCTTAGGTCAACCAAGCATGACCCTCTGCTAACGGTACCTTCTCGTCGAGGTCATTTGGTTGACAACATAGTGTCACGGACAAACCTCTAAATAAGGTGTTTGATGTAATGCTTATGTATGTCCGTGTCGTTTGGCATGTTCATGCCTTGTACAGAATGTAAAGGGGTAGCCGAAGGCTTATAAGTCCCATTTTAGTTGGGTTGGTGGCCTCTTTAGGCTTGTAAATAAAGGTTGTGTCATGTGGACACGTGCGAGAGCTTTTCGGTCTGTAATGGACCATTTTACCCTTTGTTGTGCCACTGTTCAGAGCTTGGAAAGTCTGTTTGTAATTTGCTTTGTCTATGAAGTGTTTTTCGGACATGTTTGCTTGTGGATCCCGTTTGAGGCGTTCTCTTTAACCCGTTCTCTCTTTTGTTGGTCCTAAGGGACAATGGGAGGCTTCGGGGAGGCTGACCTTTGCGGACGGACGCGCAAGGGTGCCGCACGACTTAAGCAAAACCAGCTAAGTCCGTGTCATATGGTATCAGAGCGGGACAAGCACTCATATAAACACTTGACATGCAAACGTGGGGGACCTAGTGGGGCTGCATGGAGGGCAGTCAGCACACGCGCGACCGTTTGAGGGAAAACGGGCATGGAGATGTAGGGAAAAGAGTCGCTCAGAGGAGCGGGCATCTGACATTGGCATTCAGTGGAATGGCCAACCCTTCGCGCAAGAGGCACCACGAGAACAGGCAAGCTTGGAAGAATGCGGAGCGCACAAAGGTTGGGATGGCTGAGTTTGAGCTACGGCTCAACGTTGACAACTATACTTGATGATGCTCTAGGCAAGCGAGGCGCTTGGCAAGAATGAGACCATGCAAGGTGGAATGAGTTGCGCAACGACCAAAAGAGTTATGCAAAGCTCACAGAGGTGAGGGGAATTGCTAACTCGAAGAATTTGGTACTCATGCATGGGCTTGTATGCGGACGACGGAATGTTCGTGGCCATCCCAAGGCGACCGAGACTCGGCGCTATGGAGCATTGAAACTTTCTCTTCGGCATGCGAAGGATACGTCCGGAGGAGACTGAAGTGTGCAACGAGTTCAGCATGTTTCTAGGCCTTGAGGGGTGCAGTGGTGGCTGTATTGACGTGGAGGCGCAATCTAGCAAGTGCGTTTGCAGGAGGCAGAACAATGCACAGTTTATTCAGCAGATCGGAGTAGTCCAAGGGGATGGTGGTCTCCGAAACGAAGAGAGATATTGCTCCAATGGGACAGTTATCCAGGAGGGATAAGTCTCGGCTCTCCAGAGGGAGAATCATGTGAGACGGACTTCACATGTTGAGGAGGAGTACCTCACAAACAACAACTCCACGAAGCTCAATGGACCGAGCAAGCAGCGAGGAGTTGTCACATGATCTCGCTCGAGAGAATGCATGGGTGGATGCATTGCGAGATCAAGTGGGGGAGCGACCTGAAGCAACTTAAATGAAGGCACACTTAGAGTCGATATGGAGATCGGACTCAAGGGAGGGCTGACCCGTGGAATGGTGGGCGCGAGGGCCACCATCGACTCAATGCAAAAACGAGGAGCGGAGCAACTTGGGTGTAACTTGGCGAAGTACCCAAGCCGCATGAAGGGAGCCAACAGAGAAGTTAGAACATGGAGCAGAAGCACAGTGCTTTCCTTAGACAGAGGTCAAAGACATGAACTCTTGTAGAGGCAAGAGTAGGATCATGTTGTTCCATGGGTCCTTCGTTCTGACGGAGCGGACTCATCTTGCATGGTGCCAAAGACGAAGGGAGCTTCTGGGCACATGCACCTTATCTCGGAGGAGCATTTGATGGAGGAACTAAGGCGACTCAATTTGCGGAGGCGAAGTTGGGTTCAGAAGGCCTTAGCACGGGGCAAGAGGACGCAGAGGCAGGTACTCTTGAAGAATATGCCACAGTGTTGCCATTCGAGTTGCTATGAAGGAAGCGGTGTGCAGCGGAGATTGTGCTGGTAGGGGCAGAGGCCCAGGATCCAGACAATGGTGCACAAATTACAGTGAAGTCGGTGGACTTCGGGAGCTACTAGGCGACGGACTGTCCTAGAGCGGTGCTTCATCTAGGTGTGACCCAAGAGTGGGTGGATGAAGGTCGATTGCCAAAGGAGCGAACAAAATCGAAGGTGGAGGAGACCCTGCGATGTATTGGCAGAGGCCACACATGGAGGGTTCAAAATTCGAGTTTATTCCACAAGGATCAGAATGCAATGGAGATGTCACCAGGAGGCGACATGGTGCAACGGATCGTGGTGGAACAGTTCGTGGCAATGCGACACACACGACATAGTCCCGGGAGGGACTAGATCATATGGAGGTATGATCGAGAGCTACTGGGAGCTCCGCTTTGGTGAACAACACGACGGCAAGAAGGGCTATGGATTCAAGGAGTGAAGGCCATGGTACCGTAGAGGCGGGTCTTCCGGGCGTGCACCGAATTTTGCATCGGATGAAAACCTTGGTCATCAGCATATGGGGGCTGGGTTCCACCAAGGGAAAAGTTCGAATGCAAGTACCAGTGAGTCCCATGGGAGGGACTTGATCATGCAGAGGTATGATCGAAGCAGCTGGAGAGTTGGACTGCTTCAGAGCTCATATTCGCTTAAGGGAGCCCGACAATTCAGAGGAAGCGAACGTTGCTACCAAGGAAGCTAAGGAGAACAGAATTGGTGCAAACCCTACAACGCGATGGCAGAGGCCATGCATGGGAGTTGCAGTTTGTCTTTCCATCGACCAAACAGACTGCTTGGAGAACACAGAGGTGTTGAAGCAGGGGGTCGAAAGGGGCGAGGAAGCGACGACAAGTCCAGAGGGACTTAGCTACCCAAAATCAAGCAATCAGTGAGAATGGAGGTGGACTCAGAGGAGTGTCACGAAGGCATATCTACTGATTGTGAAGAAAATGGATGTAGATGCGAGGCGACGGATAGTAGGGCCATGGGCATGGCAGCGCCATGGTACCGCAGAGGCGGGACTTCCGTCAAAGTCGTTGATCCCTTGCTCTCACGGAGGGAGAGCGCTTGGTCGTGAAAGGGGCCGAGGAGGTGGAGCATGCAGAGGCAATCTCCAAGTACCGAGACAAGGCTGAAGGGCAGAGGCTAAGAAACTTCGTAAGACCGGTGTCAACAAGTTTCTCATTAAGATAGCCGTAAGTGAAGGACTTCGGGTCATGCAAGAGTGCACGACCAAGGAACGAAGCAAGCAGTACGTGGTGCTGTACCTTTGCTACTCAGTGGAGTAGGCGGCAGGGTTGATGGAGAAGACGGTACAATCCCAGAGGCGACCTCATCTATCAGAGAATTACTCCAAGTTGGGGTGAAAACTTCCTGCATTCCAGAAGTTCAATGGCATTGAGAAGGTGAATCACAGTAGCTAACTCAACGCAAGGAGTGCAAACACTTCAAGTACTTCAGAAGTGTGAGCAAAGAGCAGGCGAAGGCCAGTAACCAGCTCGATGCATGAAGTACAATCTCGAGGAGGCGGGCGAAGTCAAGTAACCTTTGCCTTCTCAACTCTTAAGAGAATGGGCGAAACCGAGTACCCCAGTTCTCTTATCTATCCAGCAGAGGAGCTCTGCACAAGTTCAAAGACCCTTCGAAGATAATGGAAGACAATAGTTGTCAAATCCTCACCAACGGTGATCAGTGCTACTGAGAGTAGATTGTCCGCCTCATTTCCCAACGAAATACCAATCGAAAGCGGAAGTGATGCGAACCTACTTGGATGTGACAACTAACTGAAAGAAGAGTCAATGAGCAGATTTTGTGGAGGAAGGACCCAAAACTTCAGAAGTTTGCGAGGCGATGCTCGTTAAAGCTCCAACAAGCATCCACCCAGTTCAAGCAGCATGTGGAAATTTTGAGAGACTGGCGCAGTAAGGATGGTCTTTTTCCTTCATTTGGGGGATCCGTAAGAATCAACAATGATCAACACAACTCAGCCAACCCCACACCAGAGTCAAGAGTCATTGGTGAGTTGAAGCAGCATGGCGGATCAAAGGTTCGACTACTCAGAAACAGCAGCGGAGAGCAGTTGGGAGCCATGAGGCGCATTGCAGCTAGAGCAGAAGATTGAAGACTCAGCAAAGGTGAAGAGTTGCAGTGTTCACAAAGGCTTCGACGAGGACGTCGAAGGGATAAGTGGGGGAGAATGTCACGGACAAACCTCTAAATAAGGTGTTTGATGTAATGCTTATGTATGTCCGTGTCGTTTGACATGTTCATGCCTTGTACAGAATGTAAAGGGGCAGCCGAAGGCTTATAAGTCCCATTTTAGTTGGGTTGGTGGCCTCTTTAGGCTTGTAAATAAAGGTTGTGTCATGTGGACACGTGCGAGAGCTTTTCGGTCTGTAATGGACCATTTTACCCTTTGTTGTGCCACTGTTCAGAGCTTGGAAAGTCTGTTTGTAATTTGCTTTGTCTATGAAGTGTTTTTCGGACATGTTTGCTTGTGGATCCCGTTTGAGGCGTTCTTTTTAACCCGTTCTCTCTTTTGTTGGTCCTAAGGGACAATGGGAGGCTTCGGGGAGGCTGACCTTTGCGGACGGACGCGCAAGGGTGCCGCACGACTTAGGCAAAACCAGCTAAGTCCGTGTCAATAGGTAAGATGTTAAGTCGGTATGATACACGAGAGTTTTAGGTGACATGCAGGACTTGGGCTAGCCGAGCTCCAATCAACTCAGTTAGGTCAAGCTAAGCTTGATCCCTTGTCAATAAAAGTCAGTTCAGACCAGTCGAGCCCAAATAAGAATAGGCCAAGCCAAACGCTCGAGTCAAGCCAACCTGTAGCAAGACCCTTTGCTCATAATACATAGCTTCTCGCCCAGGTGATTTTGTTGGCAGGCTCAAGGTTGGACTCCAGTATACATATTTGGTCTGTCCAGGTTAGCAGGGAGCTCTAAACTGCAAGATAGATGGCATGCACGACTCACGCTGGTCGAGCTCAACCAGGCCGGCTTAGGGTTGACGACGGAGCCCGATCAACAATAAGCTAAGTACAACCAACTCGATCACGCTAAGTTAAGCATGATCTTTTGTCAAATAAATAAATAATTAATTAATGGGTCTTTCTAGACCCGTTAGGACTTCAACTCAAGTCTTTTCTTTTGCATAAGAAACATCTTACCATCATATCACTTAATTAGTTATATTAAGTTTGATAACACAAATACACAAAAGGTTTAATTGTGCTCATGTCACATAATACGATCAAATTATCCCTTTTATGTAAAATCTGTTTGTCAATAATAAAAAAATATTTGAAGTACTCGATGAAATTAAAACATTTCATTTATACATGATACATCAGGTAAAAATAATTAAAAATCTATGATTGGATCATAGTCTTTTTTATGTATGATATATATATTCAGTTAAAAAAATATAAAGTATTTGATGTGACCCGACATTCTCTTTAAGCATAATATGTCTAAAAGAAAAATCTAAGGTGATGAATTAACCCAAAATATCCCTTTATACATGATTCATTCGTTAGGAGAAAAGATATTTAAATTTTCTAAAGTGATTAGTGCATATCCTTTGTACATATACAATTTTTTCTTTTTTTTTTTGACAAAAACACATCACAAGTTTTTAATACAACTAAAACGTCCTTTCTGTATGCATCCAACAAGATAAAGTAATATTAAAAATATTTGACATGATTAAATTATCATATTAGAATAGATATATCTATTCACCCAAGATAAAAGAGCATATATATATATATATATATATATATATATATATATAAAATAGTTTCAACTCACAGAAAGAAACCTCATAAAGTCTGGACTGTGGGCACAACTGTCAAACGACATTGTTGCTGGCGCGTAAGGAAAGCTTTGTCAGAAGGCAGAAAAAGGAGAACAGAAAGGAAAATGCAGCCAGAGTTGTGTTTCTTTTGTTGCACTCAACTTTGTAATCTTTTACGGTGCGTCTAATTGGCACCGACAAGAATGGCCACAAATCACAGCTCAAGTCCTAAACAACTTAGGACTGAGATAAGATTTGTTGTACTCAGCTTCTTCATCCTAACACATTCTCTAAGAAGGCTTATCTGTGGATCTCAGAACATATATCCAGAGATTCCAATGTTAAGCTTGCAGCAAAGATGGGAGTCTCAGAGTGTCTGGCATATCCCACTATTTTAGGGGGAAAACAATCTTGCCTATGTAATTTGTTCTCAAATGATTGAACGACATCCTAGTATTAAATACAATGTGCCACAGGACAAGTACCGGAGTATCATTCATCTTCCACTGTTGCAGGTTTTTGGTGCTGTCTGTATGAGAAAGGACAATTAGGGCCATTGGTTTATAGGGCATTGACCTTACACTGTTTATGGCCAAATCTTGGATTCAACATCAACTGCCTTTTAGGAGATTAATTCTGCCATCTCTTTTTCCAGCCAGACGTATGACAAGATGCCAATTAGTAGGTTCTATTCATCGAGTCCACATCTTTTGTCGATCTTCTCTGAAGGCACTCCTTCCTATAAAATGATAGACGAACTAGGTGTCCTGTTTCAGCCGTCTTAAAAGATAAAAAGAGTTATTCAAGCACCATTGAGAGAGAGAGAGAGAGAGATGGTAAATAGGTTTGCCCGACGGTGATTGCCAAGGGCTAAGTTCAACAGAATAGCACAATCTCCTCTATGATCTCTGACCCCAAGCCCTAGTTCTTGCCTAAGGTAACAGCGACATATTGGGACCGTAGGCTGTAGGGAGCCAATTAGGTTATCTTGGTAATTATAAGATCAAACGAGGCTAACTAGCACAATCTGAACTCTCGCTTCTCTCGCTCTCTTTCTCTCTCTCCCTCGATGCTGGAGGAGCACCATCTGAAAGTCTCTGTCTTGAGGCTATTTGCCTCGAGCATACCAGCCAGATCGTTTGTTCTTGGGAAAGGTTTCACAGGACAAGAACAGCCCAACAGCGCATTGCTTTCCCCCATAAGTCTGAACTCTTGAGTGCATTTATGGTTCCTGAAGCAAGAATTCTTTTCCCCTTTTCACTTATCCCATATCACTGATCTTCTTATTTAGCATGCTGAGGTTCCAATACTGAAGGCTTATGGTTTCCATCTGTGGCCACATCCTTTATCCATCGTTATTCCCCTGATAAAAGAGATTTAAGGGAGAAGAGGACATCTCTCTCTCTCTTTTTATTTCTTTCTTGTGTGGGTTCAAGTTGGACTTTGGCTTCTTCAAATCTAAATCTTAAGCCATCTCTCAGCTTGGTATTTCTCCCATCGACCAGGATCTGGAAAAATGAGGAAGCATGGGTGGCAGCTTCCTTACCATCCTCTTCAGGTATCTTCCTTTATTTTTTTCTTCTTTACTTCTTCCTTTGCTTCTATGGGTTTGGCTAGACTTCTTTTGCTTATGTTTAAAAGGTGCCCAACCGATCCTTATTTTTTTTTGCTTTACTGAGGGCAGGTGGTAGCAATAGCCGTTTTTCTTGCACTGGGGTTTGCTTTCTATGTGTTCTTCGTCCCATTTGTTGGAAAGAAGCTGTTTCAGTATGTGATAATGGGGCTTTACACTCCCCTGGTAATCCATTTCGGTAACACCATTCTGAATTGTTTCCTCCTGTGATTTTCAATTCTCTTTTATAAATGTCTCATCTTGTGCATTTCTCTGTCCAGTTCTTGGTGGCTTGTTATTTCCATCAGATTTGTATCATTCCAATTACTTTTAGCACAATGTCGGTCTTATTTGTTTAATATTTGTTTTGCCTCTTCTAAGTTTCTTCATAAACGTTTGAAATGCATCTGCAATCCTGGATTCTGCAATGTCCATTCATTTTTCAAAAGCATTCAATACCTGATTAGGAAAATAAAAACAAGTGGATATCCTTTAGATTCTTCTCTAAACTACAATTTCAATGTACCATTGCAACTTGCATTGATTGTTAAATTGCTCTAGTGTTTTTAACTGATTAGGGTTGAGCGACAGGGAAAGATCTGTGTAACTGTTCCAATAAAATGGGTCTTACTCTAGTGATAAAAAACTGATAATGTCTTTCCAAGTTTATAAAAATTACTGGGATAGGTATCCATGATTCATGTCATAAATGTCAGGGAAGTTTCTGATAACCAGTAAATGAGTAAATGTATATACCCTAGCTGATTAATTCTCCAACTTACATATATATGCACTTTGACTAATACGAGAGGTCATTTTAGACTCTAGAACCATTGATTTGACAGGAAGAACCATGACTATAATGGTAAGATCATCAATGAAGGCACAGAATATATGTTGTCTAGCATGATGCCGTTTTTGCATCCTGTCTTTGCAAGGTAGGATCAAGCAGAGTAATCAAGCTGCTAAAGGAAGATTATGGTGTATGGAAGAATTTTGGATCTCATGAACTAAACATCTATTAGAAGGGCATACCTAATGCACAAGGCTCCTACTAATGCGGGATCTAGGGAGGGTCAATTATGCAGCCATAAAGTTTCCTTACCTCTAAATATATTAATATATTAAACTTCACTTTTGTGAAAAAAATCTTCAAGTTTCCTATAACTTGATTGCCAGGTCCATCAACACTCTCATTCTTGCTTCCCTCTTGTGCTGTGCAGATCAAGCATTTAAAAGACAAATGTACTTGATCTGTTCATTCTGGATAGCTTTGAAGGATGCACCTAAAATTGCATAAGGCATCAAGTAAACAGACAATAAATTTGAAGAGAATATATATGATAGCATGTGCGGCATTTGCACTTACTGCATATGCTCTAGAATCCCTGCTATCAACAAGATAGATTGATGTGAATTGGTTTCATTTCTTAGTCACTTTGGATTATGTTCAATGGTGTGAAACTTGTGTGCTATTTCTAGCAAAGTAAGAAAATTTCTGATTAAATACTGTTTCATACCCTTCCACAGACAACATATATACTTTGAAAAAGTCATTATCTATGATGTGTAAAAATGATAAGCGCACATTTTTAAATTGTGAATATTCTGCTAGACCACAACTGTTCTATTCAAGAAATGATGCACATACACAATTTGAGAAGTATTTAACTTCGTATTTCTTTTTTCAAGATCTCACTGCAAAAGAGATGCAGGTGGCAACATGCAGAGTCTAATGTCTTTCGTGTGTCTTGTCAGGTTATGTGCGTCTTTTGCTTATACGTGTGCTGTGCAGCAACAGATCCTGGTGACCCTGGTATTTTCAAATCCAAGAAGCATCTTAAAGTAGAGGATCACAGAGAACAGAATCTTGCCGAGGTATCTAAGCAAGAAGGCTCAACAAAGGAACTAAACATTGAAACAACTGCCGAAATGCAACTTGATGGGAACATCAACTCGGATGCCACTAGGGATGAATTGCATTCTGAAAGTGAGAGATTGCCTGGCTACACTATGACTTGGATGGCAGCATTTTTGAGCTGTTGTGGAATGTCTTTTATGTGTAATTGGTGTCATTCACATGAGCAGTCTTCTGAACAGCAACTGAGTGAGGAAGGCATGTTTTACTGCAGTCTGTGTGATGTTGAGGTATGGCAAAAACTAAAAACATACCAAAAAATAATAACATACTATATTAGTTCACCATATAGGTTCTTTGTCATCAATCATGTTGCATTTTACTCCTTGGACCTTCTCCTGAAGTCATGCTGCTTCAAAATCAACTAATTTGATTTGTAATTTTTCCTGGAATATTTTATATTGGATATTTCCTTGAATTGAAAAAGGTGGATATAATCTACTTATGCTCTAGGACATAGTCACAAACTGAGTCAGATATGTTTTTCTAATTATGCCTTGATCATGTGCTATATAGAAGGTGCCTTTAACTCTTAAGTAATGTGCACCTTTGGCCGTTTCATCATGTGTGACTTACTATTAGGAAAAACATATGTTTTCCATAGGTATTATGAGAAATTATATTTTGAATTGTGGTTCATCCCTTTTCTATCGATGAGCTAAGTAATGCTGGAAACAACTGAATAAAGGATATTTCAATTCTGTTTTCCAATTTTGTTATTCTCTCAATGGTGGGTTTTGTCTATGCCCCCAGGGTCCTCTTTTCATTGCGTCTATAGTTGGCACTTGGCAGCACCAAACATTATTTTGTTTTACCCGGAGGTTTTAGTGTTAATCTAAGTTGAGAAAAGGGTGAACTATGTGCTGTGTTCTATGCAGTCAGCTATCATTGACTCAAGTGCTCACTTTTGGCGACAGGAAAGCATTTAGTTATCTCTAAGATTTGAATTGTTAATGTTGCAAGTATGTGTACTTGAAATTTTGTGTCCAGTCTATTCATTGACTTTTTTTTCTAAGCTTTCACCCACATCCTTTGCAATTTACTGTGAGGTGGCAAGCCCTTTACTGATTACATTGCTTCACATTTTCCTGTTGGCATTAGGAACATGCATGAAACAAAAAATGTGTAATAATTAAAAATTGTTCACTATTTGGATAAAAGATGATTAGTTGCATATTTTTTTCTGGCTGTTCATCGCAGCATTTAACTAATCACATTTAAGTTGTGGATATAAAGATAAGACCGAAAAGATATTTTTCTAGGAATTCATACATACCTTTTCAAGGAAAACAATAATCTAATGTACTTTCTATTAGTTTTGTTCTTCTCTCTTATATATAACTTGGGCCACTCGTTCTGCAGGTGTTGAAGTATAGTAAGCATTGTAGAGTTTGTGACAAATGTGTGGACGGATTCGATCATCATTGTAGGGTGAGAATGTTCACACCTCTAAGTTCTTGCTTCTCTTTCTGAGGATGATATCCAATTCTTAATATCTTGCCTTTATTTTATAGTGGATCAACAACTGTATAGGAAGAAAAAACTATAAAAGGTTCTTCATCCTCATGGCATCTTCTCTTCTCTTGGTAAGTGCAAGTACTTTTATTTGCTAAGGTGGTTACATTTGTAAGGAGCATCATCATATGCCTGCAGACGTGATAGTCCTATTAGTGTGCCTACTAAGAAGACACTAACTGCAGACTGAACCATGGACCTGATAGCATGCATTTTGTTGGGTCCTCTTCATTCTGATTGACTATTGTCAGGTCTCCATGCTTTGTGCACCTTGGGCCAGCTTATTCTGCAGTGGTTGATTGGGATCCTCGTGTTAATACTCTGTTCTCTTGAACGAAAGCGGTTCTCTGCAGAAATCATCTCAAAGTTGGGAAGCAGCTTCTCTTTAATACCATTTATCGTGGTGGTGGTGAGTTATTGAAGTAGGAGTTTAATAAATGTACCCACAGATAGTGATGAAAATGACTCTTTAATACCTCCCCTAATTATCTGACACTGTGGCTCTACATTTGCAGGCTTCCTGTACCTTCTTAGCCATGGTTGCCACTCTACCAGTCGCACAACTTTTCTTCTTCCACATACTTCTGATAAAAAAGGTAAATTATTGCTGAAACTCTCTTTCTGCTATTAGCAAAATAGTTCAACTGCTTTTAGGAAGATGCCATTTTTTTTGTTTTGACATCTAAGATGCATCCATGTTAACAATGCTCTATTCATATCTAATACACAACTGACTTTGTTACAATTTGTGATCAAAATATAATATATCTTTAATATACTAATATAGAATATGATAGAAAGAGTAGTTGATTGCAAAGTCATCAATTTAGGCTACGTTATATTAATTAATATTTGCAAGGATGTGGTCACAGGGAATCAGTACGTATGATTACATCATAGCTTTGAGGGAGCAGGAGCAGGAACAACATGCTGTTGATGAACAACAAAGTCCACAAATGTCTCAAGTGAGTTCCTTCACCGGAATAAGCAGCACCAGTTCTTTCAATGCATTTCATCGAGGGGCATGGTGTACTCCACCAAGACTATTCCTTGAAGATCAGGTACCATGTGTATCTTTCTTCTGAAGGTTTCACAACACTCAGAACGTAACTAAGAACAAATAAGACAAGAAAAAGCTGTATTTGAAGAATCACTATTAGCGACTAACATCTCTGGACATTTTAGGTGAAGCAATTTTTTTATCATTTATTACTTAGAATATGATTGATAAAGCAATTTTTTTAAAAAACAAAAAAGCACTCTTGTCAAGCTATTTTAGTGGGTTTTCTTGTTCTGTCTGGTTTTGATGTGTTAAGTCAAAAATAAATATACAATTCACTTTCTTTCTTTTTTCTGATTGATAAAAAATACATTTATATTCTTGTTTACATGCTCGCTTTGAGTCCTAGTCTCTTGAAAATTTAGTTGCTGTCTTATTGCATTTAAGATTGTTGAATCCTGAGTTTGATTGTGCTTGAACGATAATATCCCAAAGTTGTGAGTCTTTACCAAAAAACAATTTGCATGTTTTTCTTGATTTCAACTATCAACAATCAACAATCAACAATCAACATGTAAATACTGTAAGCATAAAAACTGAAAATATGTTACTATTATATGGAAAAACTTAATGCTAGAATTGAAAGCAAATAAAGATAGATTAAGATCAGGATTGCGTACCTTTCGATGCCATTTTAAAAAACTTTATCTAATCTACAAATGCATTGTTGTCGAATCCGAAAGCTGCAGTGATGCCAATCTACAAGGATAACTAGATTCGTCTTCTCCTCTTTTCTATCCTTAACAGGACCACTATAAGTGTTGGGTCCAGCCCATATGTGGGCTTTTAGACAATTTGGGCCATAAGCCCAAATCAATAATTAAGAGAGAAAGGGCAAAAGGTGAGGGCAGAAAATTAGAGAGAGCAGCGAGCGTGCGCAGAAAACGCGTGCAATGAACGGTGGCAGCACATGATAAGATGGTACATATAAGATTGTGGGTATTGGAGATATTTGCTTGGAGATCAATATTGACAGCAAATTGATACTCAAAGATGTAAGACATGTTCCAGATATTCGTCTTAACTTGATATCTACAGGTAGACTTGATGATGAGGGCTTTGCACACTATTTTGGTGAAAGCAAATCGAAACTCACTAAAGGTTCTCTAATTGTGGCAAGAGGAAAGAAACTTAACTCTTTTTATGTCATGAAAGCTAAGCTACACAAATGAGAGATTAATACAGTTCAAAAAGATGAAAGTATAGATCTTTGGCATAAGAGACTTGGACATATCAGCGAGAAGGGACTTTAAACTCTTGCTAGAAAGCAGTTCTTACCAGAGTTGCAAGGTACATCTCTTAAATCTTGTGATCATTGCTTAGCTAGAAAAACACATAGAGTTGCATTTCATACATATCCATCATCTAGAAGATCAGATGTTATTGATTTAGTTTATATTGATGTTTGTACTATGCAAACTAGACTCTTGGATGTGCTCATTATTTTGTTACTTTTATTGATGACCATTCTAGAAAAGTGTGGGCTTTTGCTTTGAAATCTAAAGACCAAGTACTCAATGTTTTCAAGGAGTTTCATGTTAGTGTTAAAAGAGAAACTGGTAGAAAACTAAAGTGTATTCGATCATATAATGGTGGCGAGTACAGGGGTCATTTTGAGAATTATTGCAGGTTCCATGGTATCAGGCTTGAGAAAACAGTTCCTAAAACTCCTCAACAGAACGGTGTGGCAGAAAGGATGAACAGAACCATTGAAGAAAGGATTAGGTGTATGCTTTCCCACGCCAAGTTACCAAAGTCATTTTGGGGGGAGGCTATGAGAACTACAGTTGACCTGATAAATCTTTCTCCATCAGTTCCTCTGAAAGGTGATGTTCCAGAGAGAATATGGAGAGGAAAAGATATATCTTATAATCATTTGAGAGTCTTTGGGTGTAAAGCATTTGTTCATATTCCCAAAGATGAGAGGTCCAAGCTTGATAGTAAAGCAAAAGCATGTATCTTTTTGGGATATGGTCATGAAGAGTTTTGGTATAGATTATGGGATCTAGTGAACAAGAAGATTATTAGAAGCAGAGATGTTGTATTTCTTGAAGACCAATTGTTTGATGATGATGATAATATTGAGAAGCCAGAAACCTCTGTTTATATTCCTTGGAGTTTGGGTCCAGTTCCTTCACCTGTAGATCATGATGATCATGGGGGAGATGAACAAGAAGATTGTGGTGAGAATACCAGTAATGATACACCTACAGTTGATGATGCTGAACCAACTGAACAAGCACCTCCACCACCAGTTGAGATTTCATTGAGAAGATCCACTAAAGAGCGACAACCATCTACTAGATATCCTCCACATGAGTATGCTATGCTTACTGACGGGGGAGAGCCAGAAACTTACCAAGAAGCTATTCTACATAAGAATAAGAATGCGTGGGTTAAAGCCATGCAAGAAGAGATGAGATCCTTGCTTGAGAACCATACCTATGACTTGGTAAAATTGCCGAAAGAGAAGAAAGCTCTCAAGAATAAGTGGGTTTATAAATTGAAGACTTGAAATAATAGCTCACAACAAAGATATAAGGCACGACTAGTTGTGAAAGGATTCAGTCAGAAGAAAGGTATTGACTTTGAAGAAATATTTTCTCCAGTTGTGAAAATGTCCTCTATCCGAGTTGTTCTTGGTTTAGCTGCCCGCTTATATTTAGAAGTTGAGCAACTTGATGTGAAAACAACATTTCTTCATAGTGACTTAGAAGAAGAAATTTACATGGAGCAACCAGAAGGTTTCAAAGTCAAGGGAAAAGAAAATATGGTGTGTAAGCTTAGGAAAAGCTTATATGGACTCAAACAGGCACCTAGACAATGGTACAAAAAGTTTGATTCCTTTATGATGAGCCAAGGTTATAATAGAACCACATCTGATCATTGTGTGTTTATGAAGAAATTTTTAGATGACAATTTTATTATTTTACTGCTATATGTTGATGATATGCTGATTGTTGGTCATGATGTTGGAAAAATTGAAAAGCTTAAAAGAGAGCTAAGTCTTTTGTCGTGAAAGACTTGGGAACGATGAAACAAATACTTAGCATGAAGATTCTTCGTGATAGGAAGAAAAGGAAGATTTGACTATCTCAAGAGACTTACATTGAAAAGGTTCTTGAAAGATTCAACATGAGTAAAGCCAAAGTAGTTTGTTCTCCACTTGCAGGTCATTTCAAGCTTAGTTCGAAACAATGTCTTACAAGTGAGAAAGAAAAGAAGAAATGTCCAGAGTGCCTTACTCATCTGCAGTAGGTAGTTTGATGTATGCTATGGTTTATACTAGGCCAGATATAGCTCATGCAGTTGGAGTAGTCAGTCGATTTCTCTCTAATCCTAGAATGGAACATTGGGCAGCAGTGAAATGGATATTAAGATATCTAAGAGGTACTTCCAAGTTATGTTTATGTTTTGGCAGTGATGAACCTGTGTTAGAAGGATACACAGATGCAGACATAGCAGGTGATACTGATTCCAGGAAGTCTACTTCAGGGTTCTTGATGACATTTACAGGGGGAGCGGTCTCTTGGCAATCAAAGTTACAGAATTGTATTGCTCTATCAACCGCAGAAGCAGAATACATAGCAATTACTGAAGCCTACAAGGAAGCTTTATGGATGAAAAAGTTTCTATAGGAATTGGACTTGAAACAGGAAGGTTATAATACTGTTTACTGCGATAGTCAGAGTGCCATTCACCTCTCCAATAATTCAACATACCATTCTAGATCCAAGCATATTGATGTGAGATATCACTGGATTCGTGATGTGCTTGAGATGAAAGAATTATAATTTGGAAAAAGTGCATACTAATGATAATAGATCAGATATGTTGACAAAGTCTTTGCCTAAGGAGAAGCTTGAAGCATGTAGGCGAAGAGCGGGCTTAGTACAGCCCACCATGAGCTGGAGGGGGAGAATTGTTGGGTCCAGCCTATATGTGGGCTTAGACAATTTGGGCCATAAGCCCAAATCAATAATTAAGAGAGCAAAAGGTGAGGGCAAAAAATTAGAGAGAGCAGCGAGTGTGCGTAGAAAACGTGTGCAGTGAACGATGGCAGCACACGGCAAGAGAGAGAGAAAAGAAGAGAGAGAGAGAGAGAGAGAAAGATTAGGTTTCTGAGTTTTTTGCTTGACGATTGGTGGCCAAATATTGTCAGTTTTGGCCCAAATTTTATGTGGAGAATCTTTGCAACAAACTCTACAACCCTAACGGTGTTGATCTACAGTTTACCCTCTCTAAGGTACTTTCCTGCTATACCCATTTTGTGAGACCTAGAATTCTCTTTTGAGGAGATACATCCTATGATGATATGCTAGAGCCAAGATCTATGTTCTTGATGTTATTATGATCCTCTAGTTATTCTAGAGAAGATTTACTGTAAACCTGTTATCATTATTATGTATCATAATATTGTTAGTCTTTCTTAATATAATCTATAACAACCCCTATAATTTGCCTTGTTAAGACAATCCTACTATCATATTCAACTATAATATGTATAAATATAAATGTAAACATGATAGTAGAAATGAATAACTTTAATTAAGAAAAAAAAATATCAATAATAATTTCTACGTAAACTTGTATCACCATATCTTTTATAGCTTGCTTATAAGCCTCATTTTAAGAAAATATTCTTTAGGCACTTTAGGCTATAAAACTTTAGTAATGGATCAGCTATCATCAAGGTGGTACTTAGGTTCTCAATTGACACTTATTGTTTCTGAATACTTTCTTCAACCACCAAGTAGAGTACTTGTCATTGCTAGAGAAGAAAACTGTTACGATGTTATCATAAAATATCTTCAGTGGCTTAACAATTAAATCGACTACTCTTAAGTCCTAAGATGAAATTTCGCAACCATAAAGTCTAATTTGTGGCTTCAAATTCAACTTTCATTGTTGATGATGCAATAAGTGAATGTTTTATACTTTTCGAAGAAATTGCCTCTCTAACTAATATAAATATGAATTCTTAAGTGGACTTCCTACTATTAAGGCAATTTGCAAAAGCAATATCTGAATATCCCATCACTTTAAGCTAATTTGATCTTTTGTATATGAGCATATGATTTTTTATCTCCTACAAATATCTTATAACTTACTTAACAGTTTTCCAATATTCTATTCCTGGTTGCTTTGGTGTCTGCCCAACATTTCAACTATAAGATTGATATCTTGTCTCGTACTAGTTTAAGCTATAATAAACTTTTAACTACGGATGCATAAAGAATATCTTTCACTTGATTACTTTCTAAGTCATTTTTAGGACACTAGCTTTGACTGAATTTTTTACCTTTAATAATAGGTATATCATTAGGTGAACAAAACAGCATACTAAATCTCTTGGAGACTCGCTCAATATATCCTTTTTGAGGCAGTCCTTGCAATATTTGAAATTTATCCATGGATATATCAATGCCAATAACATAAGCTGTCTCATTTATATCAACCATCTTAAAATTCTTAATAAAAAATTTCATAGTTTCGTGTAATAATCTAAGCTCACTGTTGGCAAGCAAAATATCATCCACATATAAGACCAATATAATAAATTTGCTCCCATTGGCCTCTAGATATATACACTGATCAATAACATTTTTCTTAAACTCGAAAGAAGTAATGGTATCATGAAATTTTATATATCATTGTTTGAAAGTTTGTTTAAGGCCATACATAGATTTCTTAAGTTTGTAAGCCTAAAATTTCTTTTTCTTTTCTACGAATCCTTCAAGTTGTTCCATGTGAATTTTCTTATTTAGATCCCGATTTAGAAATGTCGTTTTCACATTTATATGATGTAACTTAAGATCATAATGAGTTATTAATGTCATTACGATCCTCAACGAGTCATTTTTAGAAATAGGAGAAAAGAACTCATTATATTCGATGTATTCTTTTTAGAAAACTTTTGGTTGTAAGTTTAGCTTTATATCGTTTGATATTGCTCTTTGAGTCATATTTTGTCTTAAAGACTCATTTACGATCGACTCTTTTATAATTATTGAAAAATTTAATTAGTTCCTAGACACTTTTCTAGTCCATCGATTTCAACTTTTCTTTCATTACATTGTATCACTTTTCAAGATCGATATTTTTCATGACTTGTGAAAACGATAAGAGGTTCTTTTTTATTCCTATATCATAATTTGATTCTTTTAGATATATAACATAATAATTAGAAATAGTTTTCCCTTTAAGTATTTTAAAAAATTGATAATTATGGTTGTTCCACAAAATAATTTGTAGCAACATGAACATTATGTGGACAATGATTTGAGGAATAATAACCTCTCGAATAGGAAATGATAAAGGAATATCAACTCATATATCATATATATAAAATAATCAGTACCTACTATCCCCATATTATGGTTAGGGTAATAAATTCTGTATCTCTTGAATTTTTTTGGGTAACTAATGAATTATCCAAAAATGATTCTTAGATCCAATTTCTTTTCATGTGGATTGAAGACTCTTATCCATGTGGAATAATCCCAAATATATAGAGATCTCAAATTGTGTTTTCTATTAGTTCATAACTTCAATTGAGTTATGAAACTGACTTACTAGGAACCCAATTCAAGATATACATAGTTGTCATAAGAGCTTCATCCCATATTGATAGGTATAGAGGAATAACTCATCATGCTCCTAATCATGTTCATAAAAATACGATTTTTCCTCTTAGTAATGTCATTCTGTTGTAGTACACCTAGTAAGGCATATTGAGCACAAATATCCCGTGTTTCAAGGAATCTATCTAAAGGACCAAGATTATGACTTGACATCATATCTACCATAAAATTCACAACCCTTATCATATCTTACAATTTTGACTTCTCTATCTGATTGTCTTTTGGCTTCATTTATGTACGCCTCAAGAGCGTTAACAGCCTGAGACTTATCATGTATTAGATACACATGGTTATATCTTAACAGGTCATCTATAAATGTAATGAAATATCTCTCTCCATTAAAACAGGGAATATGAAGCAATTTGCAAATATCAGTATGAATAATCTCAAGGAGTTCTTTACTTCTTATAATGTTTTTTTTTATGTGTTTAGTTTGTTTTCTTTTAATGTAATATATGCAAATATCAAAATCAATGCTGCCTAAATTTTCTAAAATATTATTCTTCACAAAATTTTCAATTCTTTTATTGAAGATATGCCCCAAACGTTTATGTCATATTATAGAAGATTTCTTATCTTTGAAACTACGTTTCAATCTAACATATGATTGCAGTGTTATTAATATCTTTGTAAGCTCAAGATTTAAATTAATTCTGTATAAACCATCACACATAATTTCATAACCAATTATAGTAAATCATAAAATATATTAAATTTATCATTACTAAAAGAAAGATAATATCTTAACTCATTAATTCTAGATAGAGAAATTAAGTTTATAGAAATAGTACATAGCATGTGTTTGTAAGATCTATCAGATGACCCGTCTATAGGTGTAGGTGATAAGTTCCCATTGCTATCACTTTTGCTTTGAGACGATTCCCCATAACAATAAATCCTTTATGTTCTTTTGATTTTCGAGTTATTAGAAATCCTTGTATATTATTGATAATATGAGTTGAAGTATCAAAATCAATCCACTAGGTATTATAAGAAATCTTAGTAATATTTAATTTGAAACATACAAAGGCTGAGTTTATACCTTTATTTTTAAACAAAGTCTTGCATTTAATGTAGTCTTTTTTCATATGTTATTTCTTGCCACAAAAGAATCATTTTATTGTGAAGGTTTTCTTTTTATTAGTTTGTTTAACATTTTCAAACCCGCAAATTTATTTGGTAGATGACATTTCAATTTTCTTTTCTTGTTACCAAGTCCTTGAATAATAGTCAGAATATTATGAGATCTTTCATACCTTAACTTTAATTCTTCTTGAACACATATGCTAGTCAGCTTATTCAAGTCTCATTTATCCTTATTTATATTGTAATTAATCTTGAATGACCTAAACTTGAGGAGAAAGATAATTATAAATGAACTGCACGAGGAAAGACTCATCCACATTCTTACCTAATGTTCTAAGTTTTGTAGTCTTTTCAATTATATTGAGGACATGATCTTGAATTCCTCAAGTGCTATCATACTGAGCCGTAATCAGTTCTCTCATTAATGTGTTAGCTACTGACTTATCAGCATATTTAAATCTATCTTCTATAGCCCTCAAATATTTTTGTGCGCTAATTATAGGCAGTAATGAAGTCTTGATGTTATTTACAATTATCATTTTTATAAATATTAGATTGAGCCTATTAGATCTAACCTAAGCATTCATTTTATTAATATATTTTATAGTGCTTCCTTCAGTTAAGTTTGTGAGCTTTTCAACAAGCAATGCTAGGTGAAGATCTGATACACCCAGTGTGAACTACATATGCTCTGACAATTCTGATTAATTTATACTAGAGAGTATAAGGATACTAGAAACATGAGAGTGTACGGAAGGTAGTACCATTGTAAAATATAAAACAACATTAATATTTTGAGTATCCAAAATATGATAAACTATTAATAGTATCCATATTTCATCTTTGGGTGAAATATTGATATATCTAATGTTTACTCAAAATTATTTATGGAGGACTAATATTATCCTTGTAAATAGTATTGTTATCTTTGGGTATATAACCTTAAATTACAAAGATATCCAAAATAGTATTATCCTTATTCGAAGTAAATTCTCTTTTGGGATTATCTAAATTCCAAATTATATGTATCATTATTAATATTATTATTTTTATTATCATTTATGACTAATTTTTTAATTGATTTTATAATTTATTGGTCTAAGCCATTTTGATGGTTACAAGACCAATACAATAATATAAAATATAATTTAATTCAATAATTTCAATTGGCGCTTGGGCGAGACGAGATGAGGCCCGAGCGCCTCCCTTCATTTCTAGGCGGTGCGCTTCAAAGAGACCCATCGCTCGAGCCCAAGCACCGAGTGCTTCGAGCGAGTGCCCGAGTTAAACCAGGCGAACGAACCAGCGTTTTAGGTCTGGTTCAGTCTCCGGTGCTTTAGTTGGTTCAATCAAACCAACAAAAGCATCGATATCAACCTTTCTCTTGCGACTTCCCACCCTTAACCCTGCTCGTTGCTCTCACTACCGCTGCTCGCTGTCACTGTTGTCGCTCGCTGCTCCCACTCCCGCTGTCGTTGCTCGTTACTACCACTCCCGCTCCCGCTGCTCGCCGCTCCTCCTACCGCTGCCACTATCGCTGCTCGTCGTTGTCGTTGCCACTATCATCGCTCGCCACTCCCAATGTCGCTACCACTGTCATCGTTCACCGCTCCCACTGCCACTGCTCGTTGCTATCGCTACCACTGTCATCGCTCGTTGCTCTCGCTATCGTTGTCGCTGCTCTCAATCCACAACCTCGATCTTCCTCTTACTCACACTCTTCTCACTTTGGTAGTATATTGTTAACAGTATATTAACACTATACTACTAACTGTATACTAGTAATAGTATTTTTATTTATTAGATTAATAATATATTATTTTAATTTTAATACTATTAATTTTTATTTATTTGAAATTATTGTTATTGTTTTGAATTTTGAGACTTTTTGTTAATGTGATATTGTGATTTTATAAGATTTTATTTATTTAATATCATATTTTTATTTAAATAATTATATTTATTAATTATATTATATATTTTTATATTTTAGTGCCTCGCTTTGCTTAGGCGATCGCTTAGCGCCTCGGGCGTTTTTGGACCTTGGTGTCTTTTGGCGCCTAGTGCTTTTTAAATCACTGATTTAATTAACATAAGCAAAAATTTTATCAATATTTCAATGAGAAAAGTATAAAAAAAATCATAATTTATATTTTTTAAATTTCGTATGAAACCTATTCAACCATTTTAATTGGGTAAGCCCAGAATTGGGCTACCCAAATATTGGCTAGTAGATTTAGGCTAAACATCAGCCCACTTAGGTCAGTTAAAATTAAAGTTGACTAAGATAAAAAAATGATCAAAATTTGACTTTTTCTAAATTCAATCAAAACAAGATTGATCGAATCTAAATCCAATCAAGCGACCAAAATATAGCCAGAATCAAGTCCAATCAAAATATTTGATTAAAGTCGGTCAAATTAGTCAATTTTATGGTTGAGGACATAAGTAAAAAATATTTGATTTTTTAAGGGCAAAATTATAATTTTATCATGATACAATGTAAATATCTGATTTCTAAAGGCAAAACTGTCGAGGACATTGACTGAAACTAAAAGAATTCATAAGTTCAAAACTATAATTTTAATGGGTGAAACTTTATTCCCTTCTCAACTGTTGTAGCCTGTGTAAGCCATGTGGTTGCCATGGTGCACAGTTGTCCACCGCCTATGCGTCGTTGGCTCGAATTCCCTCCGCAACTGATCAGTGACTCCCTTATCGGTGCTCCCTTCCCTTGCACATGGTTATCACCGTTGCGCGAGTCTCATCGGCTGCGCGTGTTCACAGTCAATCAGCGACCCTTGTGGCCGCTACGGAGCCACTTTGAACCATGGCCATCAGCATCTCGTAAATGCTATTCGCGTCCAACAGACGCTGCCACAGTGGCATCGCTATAGCCATCGGTCAAAGGTAGCGCCCTGCCTTGCTCTGCTATGGCACGTAGCAGCATCGCTATGTGTGCAACCACTAGTGACCAAGGCATGTCGCTTAGGTTGTTGCACATAGGCAGCAACAATGCAGCGACAATTGCCATCTACGTAGCCATTTTCTGTGATAGGGCTGATGACCAACGGAGGCTGCTACCCTTAACAGAGCTGTTGTCGGCAGTAGCCTGCCAAATAATTACAGGCACTCTGTCGTGGTTCCACCTGCATTACATCGCTCGCAAGCAGACGAGGAGCATTGAGGAATGGATTCAAAGATCGGACAAGAGAAACAATATATGAATGCTGATTGAAACACAGATAGATTATTTAAGCATTATACACTCAAAACTGAACAACACCTTTTTGCATGCGAAGAGTGCTAATAAACAGATCTAAATACTAAACAAATCTTATCTACATTATTTGATTTCAAAACGATAGACTCTCATACCAATTGTAAGCATAAAGCCTATAATTATGCTACTGTTATATGAAAAACTTAATGCCATAATGATAGATTAAGATCAGGATTATATACCTTTCGATGTCATTTTCAAAACCTTTTATCTTATATGCAAATGCACCATTGTCAAATCTGAAGGTTATAGTGATGTCAATCTGCAAGGATAACTAGACTCGTCTTTTCTCTTCGTATCTTTTATAGGACCACTATAAGTGATGAAATAGGGACTTAGGAAGGCTATGAATAGATCTCGTATCGTGTGTAGTCCCTACAAGGTCCTGTTTATTTATAGGCGAGAGTAGAGGGTTTATGATAAGAAAATAAGAGACTCCCTCCCATCAAGATCATCTCCTAGGGAATCTTACAATGAGTGGATTTATTTTTTGTTAGCCAATAATCATAATCAAAATCCAATCAGATCTATAAAATATCTTATCTAATTAAATAGGGTCGCATAGTCTCACAAATACAATTGAAACATGTTAAAACAAAATTATCATTCTCTTCCAAGTCTCCCCCATAAAAATGGGATGGGCTATAAAGTAAATCAAACTTGAGAAAGCTCTCTTCAGAAATTTGTTAAAACTTAGTAAGTGATTGAGGAACTAAAACCCCTCCGGATTCCTAGTCAATGACAATTTAGGCAGGAGAGGGATTAGCCTAACCTAAAAGGCTAGTTAGGCCAAAAGCTGCTCTACAGATTGCAGTTTGAGCTCAAGTGACATGGAACCATATTCTAGAAACACCTTTTGAGTTTAAGAAGATCCTAGAAGGAAACGGAATGATAAATTTTGCTGTAAGAAGCAATTCCAATTTCAAAGGCTCTAAGCATTAATAAGCAAATTACTAAACAAAACAACTCTTATAATAATGGTAACATGACTATTAATGCAAAACACATCACCTAAGAAAAAGAATTCCTATCCCTCCCTCTTGGCTGAATTGCAAGTGGAATTGTCCACAACCATATGTTCTTGTGATGTCAAAGTGACCTAGCAGGAACTGAACAAAGAAGGTATGTTATGGTCACATACCTTTCTTGACTAGACAACAGTCCAGTAGGCCAAAAATATTTCTTTTAAATGCCAGATATATATGGTTTTGTTGATAGTTAGTACAGCTAACATAAGAAGCAAAGCTGCTCGTTCAAATTCCTGAGCAGTTATCTACTTTATTGAATTTGTTGGCTTTCGCAATGTAATAAGGAAAAAATACAATCTCCTGTGATTGTCAGATTACCTTCTCTTTAGGACCAAATCCTAATGATGTAGAATAAATTAGGGAAGTAGAGAGAAAAGGGAAGAGAAAGAAAGAGAAGTGTGAGATAAGAGAGAAGATGGAATTCTTTTCATTCAAATATGAAATATTGATCAATTGACAAGCTCTACTATCTATAGGGGTTTAGGAGCCTTGATATAATTAATGAAGACCATAGGAATTAATAAACGTTTTAGAAATCCAAAATGTGACTTTTTGGATATCTAAATAGTAAATGACTGCACTTAATACAAGAGTGCACCTAATACAAAGGGAATGCCTAGGAAGACCAAGAGATTTTTTTAAATTTTCAACATAACTCTTAGAATTTCTAGGCCAACTAATTGATGACTTTTTGTTGATTTCTTTCCCAAGAATAAACTTTTCTAAAATTCTTTGTAAAACTAGATAGTTCTTCATCATTCTTCCCCCGTAGAAAAGAACTCGACCTTGGAGAGTGATCTACAAGGTACTAGTCCAATAAGTCTGGTGTAAACTCACAAAGTTCCTCCAAGGTAATCCAAGTGGCATCGAAAGCTGGACAATCATGCCACTTGATAATAAAGTATTGAGTAATGCTAGTAGCAGACATGATAAGGCGGTCATCAAGAATGGCCTCTACGTTATCCTTGTGTTGTGAGAGAATCGATACTTTGGGAGGATTGTCACCTGCAGGAACACTAGTAGATAGAGGAGGCTTAAAAGTACCATGATATGGCGTTAAATCCTCCACATTGAAAACTAGATTAAATGATTAATATTTAAGCTAGAAGGCAAATTGAGCATATATGCATTAGATCCTTGTTTTTAGATAATGGGGAAAGGTCCAATAGCTTAAGCATATAACTTTTTGAATGAGTTTTTAAGGAATCTCTCAGGACAAATGTGAACCAAGACATAATCGTCAACTTAAAACTCTTGACTTCTACAAGGTGCATTGGCAACAAATTTGTAACTTTCATTACTTTAGGATAATTTTATGTCGTATTTTAGCATGCAAATTATGAATATGTTGAGCGAAGGAGTGAGTTAGTTCTGAGGCACAATAGATAAGTAGAAAGGCTACAAGGTCAATGGGGGTGCGAGGAGTATAGCCAAGGATAGTTTGAAATGTGCTTTTTCCGGTGGAGTGATTGATTGAGTTATTGTACACAAATTATGCATTGGGTAAAGTTAAGTCCTAGTTTGACCATTAGTTTAGGCGTGAAAGGTTGAAGAAAACTTCAATGTTGTGCTAAATAGGTTCCATAAAAATTTTCAAAAGTAGCTAATAAATTTCACATCCCTATCATACACTATGGTTAAGGGGCAAGCCATGTAATTTAATCATTTATCAAAAGAACAATTTAGCAATGTGTGAGGCGTCATCAGACTTATTATATGGGATAAAATGGTCATTTTTTAAAATCGATCAACAACAACCAAAATAGAGTCATGGCCATAAGTTGTTTCGGGAAGTCCAAGAATAAAATCTAAACTCACATTTTGTCATGGTGAATACGGAATGGGTATAGGCCATTATTGTGTTTGCAAATTTTGGCAACTTGACAGGTGTGAAATTGCGACACCACTTGAGTAACATCTCGCTTTTAAAGAAGGCCAGTAAAATTTATCCTCGACTGATGCAATGGTCTTGTCTATTTTATTCGATCATGGTTTTTATCTTTTCTCCCCCCATTTTCTCTTTTTTTTTTGTCTATTTATCACACTTTCTCATTTTTTTAGCTACAACAACAGTACCACTAAAATTTGAACGCTTGAAAGTTATCCAAAAAATAATAATAAAATAAAACAAAATGTGACTTTTAGGATATCTAAATAGTAAATGAGTGCACTTAATACAAGAGTACACTTAATACAAAAGGAGTCCCTAGAAAGACCAAAAGATTTTGTTTTTAATTTTTAACAAAACTCTTAGAATTTCTAGGCCAACTAATTGATGACTTTTTATTGATTTCTTTGCTTAGAATCAACTTTTCTGAAATCCTTTATAAAATTAGATGGTTCTCCATCACCTAAGATGCTTTTGAATCCCCTTAATTATAGATAACTTATTGGATCCTCATGCTTGCTTGTTATTGCATACATATATGGAATCACTGTGATGTAATTTGTTTTTTTTGTTCACTCATGGTAGTCTTACCCATATTTAGGCCCAAAATAAAGTGAACTGTGTAACATTTTTACAACATACAAAGTAACCTAGCGGTAGGATGGGCTTCTTGTGTTTTCTATTTTGCTTTCTTGTCATGCTTATTTGGGTTGATGAAAAGGGTTCCATTTTTTTCTCCCAGTTTGATGTTGTACCCCCAAAGATTGGCACATCTGCAAATTACACAAGCAAGAAGATGATGCCAGAGGAACAAGTCAAGAAAAGGAATGCTGGAACTGTCAAAATTAGTCCATGGACCCTTGCTCATCTTAATGCCGAAGAAGTTTCAAAAGCTGCTGCGGAGGCAAGGAAGAAATCCAAAATCCTGCAGCCAATTGTTAGACGAGAAGTTCTGCAGGGGCAAGACGCAGAGAACAATATTGGCAGAATTGTCCTGAGGCCTGATAACCATAGTCGGATGAACAAAAGAGGAAGGATTCCAGTTGACCTTCCTCTTGAACCTCTTGCAAAAGTTTCTGCTAGTGCAACCGACGGTAATGTCAGCGACCTGGTTCCTAAAACATCCTCCAGTTTAGCACCCCTGCAGCTTGAAGCCCGTAGTGCTTTTTGGCCTAACAGGCCGATGCCATCTGCTAGAGTTATTGCTTCTTCTCCTGATAGTAGTTTGGACTCACCTGATCTACATCCATTTCGCATTTCCTCTTCGGGAACCGAGGAAGCACGAGGTCTCAATTCCATTTCCAACCCAGGCATTATCCCACCGAGGGGGATTCAGCGCTCAAGATCAACCAGTGACGGGTACGAAGCATCTGGTGGTGAAGACAGCGACCGGATTCCGTCAAGGATAGTCCACAGGTCATCCAACTGGGCTAGCATTGTCCTTGGCTCTGAACATAGTCAGATAGTGGATGATCTGAAGGCCTCATCCTCCGCAAGCTCGCAACTATACACTAGACCACAGTAATGCAACACGAGATCAGATACTTGATGCAAAGGCTCGACTTCCCGGCAGACCGATTGAATTTCCCCATAGAAAATGTGTTATTGAGTGGAGTTCCAACAATGGATGGAAATGATCGGAAGCTGATCTCTCTTACAAGAGATATTTTGGTGCTGTGACTTGCAACTATTGCTTGGAATGTAATGGTGCCACCTCGACACGTGTTATTATCGGCTATCATGCTTGAACATATTCACCAGTTTCTCTGGTCTCAGTTCTATTATTGTATCTACCCTAATTTGGCATGTTTATTATGTTTGAATTGACATACTAAGCTTGACTGATGTGGTAGCACTTCGGAAATCTTGTAATGCCATTTTAAGATTATCAATTTCTTTTTCTACTACACACGATATTATGAATTGTGGGGTGGCTTGTATTATATTATTCTCTTTGCAGCATCATCGAAAATTGTTAAACACTTCTCTTATTTCTGATGTCACACCTCGAACACGATGTCGGTTCTTGAAAAGACCAGTTTGTAAGTAAACAAAATCTATTTTTATATAATCATATTGTTTTAGTTTAAAATAAATATATATGTTTCAATAATAATAATTACTGAATCTATCTTCATCTCGAATAATGCTATAGTTTTTATTCCCGATACTACGTTACCTTAGAATTCAAAGAAAGTAACAATATACTAAATCAATATCAACATTTATATGGATATATGTCATGCATGAGTAAAATATCAACCAAAAAGATTTACATATTAACAAGAGTGTTAACAAATAGCATAGGTATACTTACAATAAATATTAATATTTTAATAAAAAAAATGTATATCACATAACAATAGCAAGATCAAATTTATTACATGTCATACCTTTTTTCTTTTGTATTCTTTTCATATTACATGCCATATTATATATATATATATATATATATATATATATATATATATATATATATATATATATATAGTTATTTAATCCATGGTCAACTAGGATTAGAATTTTTAACAAAAAATAAAAATAGCAATTCCTAATTTACTAGTCCTAACATAATTAGGAAAAACTCAAAAACTAAATAGAAAAATATAAATTAATATCAAATTCCTAAAATTAAGGACTCCTATTTCTTGTCTCTCCAAAACAGTCTTACCTTCAAGGCTGAGTGAAAACTTTTCCTCTAATTCTTTGTAAGATTCCCAAGTGGCATTTTCAATTAGTAAGTTGGCCCATTGAACAAGCACTTCAATGACAAGATATCTATGATGCACCATAACATGTTGATCAAGTATGGCTTGAGGTAGGATTTGAACCTCACCAGTAGAAGAAATATTTGGCAAATGGTGTTACACCACATCATCCTCAACTAACTTCTTTTTAAGATAAAACATAAAAAAACTAGATATATCTTAGAGTTTGCTAGCAAGTCCAAATGATAAGCGACTGGGCAAATACATTCCAATACCTTATAAGGCCCAAGGAATCGATGAAATAGCTTCATAGAAGATCGAACCTTTATGGAAGTTTGCATGTAATTCTGAAGTCAAAGAAAAACCTAATCGCCTACCATAAACTCCCACTCACTAGGATGCTTATCAACTTGTTACTTCATTCTAGCTTGTGAGACTACGATATTATCTCTTAAAAGTTAAATAATCTTACCCCTATCAAGTAATTCCTTATATACTTGATTAATCTTAGAAGAATCAAGCATATATTTTAAAATTGTGGGAGGAGGTCGACCATAAACTATTTCAAAAGGAGTCATTTTATTAGAAGAGTAATAAGTGATATTATACCACCATTCTGCCTAAAGAAGTAATTTCATCCATTTCTTTGGTTTATCATTGATAAAACATCTGAGATATTTTGTAGACATTTGTTCACCACTTCAATCTGCTCATCTATTTGCATGTGATAAGTAACACTTATATTCAACTGGATACCTTACAAACAAAAGATCTCCTTTCATAAGTTGCTAATAAAAACTTCTATCTCAATCACTAACAATAGAACGCAGAATTCTCTATAACTTTATTATATTTTTAACAAAAGTACAAGCAACACTTGCAATGGTATAAGGATATTGTATAGCACAAAAATGAGTATATTTTGTAAGATGATCCATAACTACAAAGATAATGGTTTTACCTTTGTAGCGCTAACAAACATCATATTCTGTAATAAATTTCTTGATGATTTTCTTCATACCCTTTCAATAAAAAAGTTGACAAACGTGTTTGTATATATGAAGAAATCCATAATAACCCGTAGTTAGTGATGAATGAAACTCTTTCAAACTTATATTTTGGCAAGAAGAATTTAGTGTCGAGACAATTTTCTACCCCTATAGCACAAATCTATGAGATCTCAACTGTAATTAGAAATAGAAGTTGGATCTTTTTCTAACTTTTTAATAATATCTCAAATTTTAGGATTATCAAACTATTCACTCCTAATAAGTTTTAGCATTTCACAATTAGAAATAAAAATAGCTACTAGTTTAGCTTGCTCTGGAAGGTGAGAAAGTACATCTATAATTAAATTCTCACTCCCCTTCTTATAAATAATCTCGTAATCAAAACCCAATAGCTTAGTGACTCATTTTTGCTGCTCTAAAGAAGAAACATTTTGCTTATGAAAATATTTCAAGCTTTTGTAATCGATGCATATTTGAAATAATCAACCAATTAAGTTAGGCCTCCAATTAGTATTTGCATGAACAATGGCTAAATCTCCTTTTCATAAACAAATAAACTCAAATGAGATAAGGAAAGTGCATTACTGGTATAACTAATTGGACGACCCTCTTGCATTAATACAGCTCCAATACCCACTCTAAAAGTATCATATTTAATCATGAATAATTTATTAAAATATAGTAAAACAAAAACTAGCATAGCGGTCATTGCATACTTTAGAGAACTAAAAACTTGAGTAACTTCTTCTGTCCACTTAAATATATTTTTCTTTAAAAGTAATGTCAAAGGAGCATTGATTTTGCCATAGTCATTCACAAATTTTTGATAATAACTAATGAGTCCCAAGAATCCCTTTAGAGTCTTAATTGATTTTAGAATTAGCCAATCTTTTATTGTCTAGATTTTGGAAGGATCAATTGCAACACCCTCTCAAGAAATAACATGGCCAAAATACTCCACCTTAGATTTTGAAAGCTACATTTTGGTTTCTTAATAAAAGGATAATGCTCATGAAGAAGGATAAAGATAATCTACAAATGTAATAAATGATTTTATAAAGATGGATATATATCATAATTGTTAGGATCGAGAGCACTAAGAGGGGGGGGGGTGAATTAGTGCAGCGGAAATCTTACAGCGATTAAAATCAAAAGCTGCGTTCGTTCAAAAACTATTATGATGCAAAAGCAAATTCTCAGTTTGTATCTAAGTGCAGTTTGCGTCTAAGCGCAGATTGCGTCTAAGCGCAATTTACGTCTAAACGCAGTTTGCGTCTAAACGCAGTTTTACGTCTAAACGCAGTTTTACGTCTAAACGCAGTTTTACGTCTAAACGCAGTTTTGCGTCTAAACGCAGAAACTGAACTTTGAAAATCTTTTTGTGAATGTGCAAAAAGCAGTTCGCAGTTATGAATGGAATCAAAGCGTAAGCGTAAACTGCGATGTAAAGATTGTACGAAAACACCGATTTACGTCTCAATGCAGATTCGGAAAGATCTGAACTTAGAGAATCGTTCGTAAAAGCGCAGAGAGCAGTAGCTATGTAGGAGGTTTGCAGTAATGATAAAATGCTCAAAAATAAACACAAACCAGAGATTTAGAGTGGTTCGGTCAGTCTTGACCTACTCCACTTTTGGCTTCCTCCACCGATGAGGTTGCCGACGTCAACTAGATGCCTTCCTTCAATGGGCGAAGGCCAACTGCCCTTTTACAGTTTCTCTCCTTTTGACAGGCTCAGGAGACAACCTTTACAGATCCTTTCTCTCCTCTCTTTACAACTCAAAACTTGAAGAACAGAAGGAGGAGAACTTTAGGACTTTACACAAATTTGAGCTCTTAGAATCACTGAAAAGATCAAGAATTCGGTGTGGATCTGTATCTTTTCAGTGCTGAATGGGTGGGGTATTTATAGGCCCCAACCCAATTCAAACTTCGAGCTCAAAACGATCAAATCGATCAAATCCCAGAATTCTGGGATCAGGCGGTTGCACCTCTTGACTGGAGAGGTGGCACCGCCTGGCAGAGCTCGAAGACTGAGCTCAGGCGATTGCCTTTCTCTGCCAGAGCTCGAAGACTGAGCTCGATGGTCGCATCACCTGGCAGAGCTCGAAGACTGAGCTTGGTGGTTGCATCACCTGGCAGAGCTCGAAACTGAGCTTGGTGGTTGCATCACCTGGCAGAGCTCCAAACTGAGCTCAGGCTGATGCACCTCTCTGCCAGAGCTCGAAGACTGAGCTTGGTGATTGCATCACCTGGCAGTGCTCGAGACTGAGCTCAGGCTGATGCACCTCTCTGCCAGAGCTCGAAGACTGAGCTCGGTGGTTGCATCGCCTGGCAGAGCTCGAAACTTGAGCTCTGGCGGTGCTACCTCTTGGCAGAGGAGGTTGCACCGCCCAGTCTGGCTCGAAGACTGAGCTCTGGGCGGTTGCACCTCTCGGCTGGAGCGGTTGCACCTCCCAACCCCACAGCCCAGGCGGTTGCACCTCCTGGCTGGGGCGGTTGCACCTCCCAACCCCACAGCCCAGGCGGTTGCACCTCCTGGCTGGGGCGGTTGCACCTCCCAACCCCACAGCCCAGGCGGTTGCACCTCCTGGCTGGGGTGGTTGCACCTCCCAACCCCACAGCCCAGGCGGTTGCACCTCCTGGCTGGGGCGGTTGCACCTCCTGGTGCAATCAGGGTCCGAATGGTTCACTCCATTCGGCCCAATTCGAATCTTTTCAGGGGCCCAATTGCCCCAAGATTAAGCTAATGGGATCACCTCCCATTTTCATGCTTAATCATCATGCTAACTACGATTAACTCTAAGACAACTTCTGCAGCTTTGCTCCGATGCGTCAATCGCTTCTTCCGGCGAGTTTCCGGCCAACTTCCGTCGATCAACCGATAACCCTCGGTGATCCTTCTGCGGACATCCGGCATACTCCTGGACTTTGCGACGATCCACTTGGCGAGTTCCGACGAGCTTCGCTTGGCAAGCTTCTGGACTACTCGGATCTGTTCTCGCTGAACCTCCGACGACCGTCCGAACTTCCGTCGAACTCTCGAACTCCCAACGTGATCATGATCTTGACTCCGGCGCAATACCTGCTGCTTGTCTTACTCTCATCGTAGTTAATCCTGCATACTTAAAACAAAACTTCGATCGAGACAATTAATACTAAGCATTAATCATGTTGTCCGACATGTCATTGGTCCCTCGACGCTTCGTCCGATTCTTCGGCACATCGTCCTTTCCTACAGCCTATTGCCCAATCGGCCAGTTGACTCCGCAACTCCGATATCCTTGGCACAATACCCGCTCTTCTTGGCCCGATGCCCGAGTCCACGGCCCGAAGCCTTCTGTCGATACGTCGACCGATCCACCGGCCCGACGTCCAATGTTCCTCCGGCACAACATGATTTTCCTGCTTTAATTGTCTCATCCTGATCAAAGCATCCTGCGTCACGCAAAACGCAGATTAAATCATAAACATATATCAAGTAGTTTCATCATCAAAATACGAGATTCAACAATCTCCCCCTTTTTGATGATGACAACCACTTGATGACGGAGTTAAACTTAACTCCCGGAGTTTAAACAAACTCCCCCTATCAATATGCCATATTGATAGAACCTTGAATTCAAACTGAATTCAAGTCATTGCAATATTCATCATGAATACTTGCAATACGTCAACATGAACATTTGCATAAACTTATGCATCACATGTCATGTCATCAACATACTTTCATCAACATACTTCTCCCCCTTTGTCATCAACAAAAAGGAGAAGTATCACAATCAAGTGTTTATGATATTGGTTCAACTCATTGCATGAAGAACATAATATCAAGTTTTATCATCATGCAATTTTGCTAGAAAATATAGCAAGTGTTGATTCATGCTTAGAATATTCAAGCTATCAAGTTTTAGATATGCAAGTTTTATAGCATACAAGATAGCACTTGGTATGAAAATTAGAGATGTTCAAGATAGCAAGTTCTACATCATGCAAGCTAGCAAATTAGAGATGTTCAAGAAGGCAACTCTTGCTTCTTGAAATATGAAAATTTTGTCCACTTTGCTAGATGCGCAAGTTAGCATGTTTTGCTTCTTGAGATAGGCAAGATAGCACCTTTGCTTCTTTTGAGATAGCAACTTTTCGCTTCTCTTTAGACTACAAGCTAGCAATTTTTACGATATACAAGTTTCGCAATATACAAGCTAGCAAAAACTTCGAAAGCAAATGCAAGATAAATTTCTTGTGTAAGCTCATGATTCTTGCTTCCTATTGCAATGTGCAAATTGCAAGTTTTGCTTCTTGAGATATTCAAGATAGTGATGTTCAAGAAGACAATTTTTCTTCTTGAAATAAGCAAGTTAGCAATCTTTGCTTCTTAAAATAGGTAAGCTAGCAAATCAAGTTTTTGCATCTTCTTGACTTGTACAAGCTAGCTATCTCCCCCTTTGTCATTGTAAAAAAGAAGGAGAGAATACAGTTTTGTAGTTCTTTTTCCTTTTACAACGATTTCAAAATCATGACAAAGGATGAATAATCAAGTTATGAATGTTAAGACAATTTTTCATCATGAATATTTTATCATTGCATGCATCGTTATCATAGGTTGAAGTATTACATGCATAATTTCATATCACCATTCATAATTACATTAATGTTTCAATATAGCAATTTCTTCTCAAAGTGTGTAACTTAGCACTCATAGCATTTTAAATCATGATTTACATCATATGCAACACATCACATCATAATTAGAAAGCACAAGTATTGCATGCATAATTGCACATCATAAATGTTTCATATCATGATGGCATCAATTTTGTCAAATTATATCCTACCATGCATGATCAAAACTTCTCCCCATTTTATCATTGAAAACAAGAAGAAGGTAGGGGGAAGAGCATAAAAGTGTTAAATATTTCAATCATTTCAAGGCATCATAGATCAAGTTATGATTCGTGATTCATCATAAAGCAAGTTAGTTTTCAATCATCACATAAGGCATTTATGGAATTTTTGAAACATAGAAGAATGATTAATTTAAGCATGTAATGTTTCAATCAAAATCAAGTCATGAATACCAATACTTTCATATTGTGAGTATCAATTCATGAATACCAAAAGATATTATTTGTGATTTCAATTTTGCAGGATCATGATTATGATTTAGACATAACTTATTCAAATCAAATCATCAACTTGAAACTCATAATCAAGTCATTAAAATTAATTTCGAAATTCACAAAATATCATGAAATCAAAAGACAAGTTGCATTTCATTTGAAGAACTCCTTTTTGATAAATGTAGGGAGCATAATGAACGATCTTGATTTATAAAGAGCTTCATGTTATAATGATCAAGATCATGATTTTAATAATTATTCTTTTTAGCAAAGAATCACAAAAGCACTTTATTTTTGCATAAGAAATCTCATTGTATTATGATTTATAAATTCTTTTTCTGCACATGAATCATAGGAGATATGTATGTGAAACAAATCTTTGCAAGCAAAGATACTATCATTCATATTTCAAGATGGAATTTATAAGCAGGAATCATTTCATCAAATCCATTTTAGAAAAAATATTTTTCATAAGTGTATGAGAAAATCCGATTGTTGGGATACCAATTGTTAAGTGAATCCGAAAATGAAATTAGAACTTTCATGCATTCGGATAAGATTTTGCTATAGATTTTCAAGTTCAATTATGAAGATAAAACATGCTCAGGATCATAAAAATTTATGTATCCAAAACTTCTAATTTCCAACATGTTATAGTGTAAAATCATCATGGCAATTAAGTGTTTTGAACATTGAATCAAGAATGTCCGAAAAATAACATGTTCATGCATTCGAGCACATTTTTGCCATAGTTTTTCAAATATACTCATGAGAATAACACATGCTTATCATCGGCTTAAAATCTCATGCATAAAATTGTTAATCAAAATATTTAATTTCATCATTATGCATTTCTTCAAATCAAACATGATCTTTAATCAAAATCGAGAAATAACAATGGAAATCAACGTAATACACATGATTTCATATTTTCAATCATTCTATTTGTTTATCATAAAATATGCAATATTATCATTTTCGAAATTACTTAGTATGATCATAATAATTTTTTTTTTTTTTTTTTTTTTTTAACATGTAATTTTTAAGAAAATTAATTCTAAACTAAAAGAGAAAAATACATCATGAAAGCATCAAGTAATTTCAAAATAAATTAGGGGGATTTCGATTACCTCATCATTGTAGGCTGTTAAGGCGTAGTTTGCCGCCTTGCTTTTGTTGACTTTCTCTTCTTCGGAGGAGCTCGATTCATCCCAATTTTTGTTCTTCTTCTTGCGTTTAAAGCAAGTAGTTCGATTCTTTTTGCTTTTTAATTTTCGTTTCATTTGTAGTTTAAGTTCACCATCACTTGAGCTTATGCTCGAGTGGTCTTCAAATGTTCTATGTCCCAAATCCTTCCTGTTCTTTGGAAGGTTGGTTTGTTCATCATTGTCCTCATCACTTGAGTCATCGCTCAAGTGGCATTCATTTGTCCAGAGTTCCAAATCCTTCCTGTTCTTTGGAAGGTGATTGTGTTCAACATGTTCATCATGTGCATTGTGCACCATTTCATATGTCATCAATGAACCAATTAGTTCTTCAAGTGGTAAGTTGTTTAGGTTTTTCGATTCTTGAATAGCAGTTACTTTTGAATCCCAAGTTTTAGAAAGTGAGCGCAAAACTTTGTTAACGAGTTCAAAATCCGAAAAGCTTTTACCAAGTGATTTTAAACCATTGACGACATCCGTAAAACGGGTGTACATGTCAACAACGGTTTCGCTTGGTTTCATATGAAAAAGCTCGAAATCATGTAGTAAAATATTAACTTTCGAGTCTTTGACTCTACTAGTTCCTTCATGTGTGATTTCAAGAGTGCGCCAAATATCGAAAGCCGTTTCGCACAAAGAAACCCGATTGAACTCATTTTTGTCCAAAGCGCAAAATAAGGCATTCATAGCCTTTGCGTTTAAAGAAAAATACTTCTTCTCCAAATCCGACCATTCGTTCGTTGGTTTAGAGGGAAGTTGAAAACCGTTTTCAACAATATTCCATAAATCCAGATTCAGAGAAATCAAGAAAACTCTCATTCGAGTTTTCCAATAAGTGTAGTCCAATCCGTTAAGGAACGGTGGACGAACAACCGATAAGCCCTCTTGAAGAGCCATTTCTCTCGGGTGTAAATCCGAAATGAGAAATACCCCGCTCTGATACCAATTGTTAGGATCGAGAGCACTAAGAGGGGGGGGGGTGAATTAGTGCAGCGGAAATCTTACAGCGATTAAAATCAAAAGCTGCGTTCGTTCAAAAACTATTATGATGCAAAAGCAAATTCTCAGTTTGTATCTAAGTGCAGTTTGCGTCTAAGCGCAGATTGCGTCTAAGCGCAATTTACGTCTAAACGCAGTTTGCGTCTAAACGCAGTTTTACGTCTAAACGCAGTTTTACGTCTAAACGCAGTTTTACGTCTAAACGCAGTTTTGCGTCTAAACGCAGAAACTGAACTTTGAAAATCTTTTTGTGAATGTGCAAAAAGCAGTTCGCAGTTATGAATGGAATCAAAGCGTAAGCGTAAACTGCGATGTAAAGATTGTACGAAAACACCGATTTACGTCTCAATGCAGATTCGGAAAGATCTGAACTTAGAGAATCGTTCGTAAAAGCGCAGAGAGCAGTAGCTATGTAGGAGGTTTGCAGTAATGATAAAATGCTCAAAAATAAACACAAACCAGAGATTTAGAGTGGTTCGGTCAGTCTTGACCTACTCCACTTTTGGCTTCCTCCACCGATGAGGTTGCCGACGTCAACTAGATGCCTTCCTTCAATGGGCGAAGGCCAACTGCCCTTTTACAGTTTCTCTCCTTTTGACAGGCTCAGGAGACAACCTTTACAGATCCTTTCTCTCCTCTCTTTACAACTCAAAACTTGAAGAACAGAAGGAGGAGAACTTTAGGACTTTACACAAATTTGAGCTCTTAGAATCACTGAAAAGATCAAGAATTCGGTGTGGATCTGTATCTTTTCAGTGCTGAATGGGTGGGGTATTTATAGGCCCCAACCCAATTCAAACTTCGAGCTCAAAACGATCAAATCGATCAAATCCCAGAATTCTGGGATCAGGCGGTTGCACCTCTTGACTGGAGAGGTGGCACCGCCTGGCAGAGCTCGAAGACTGAGCTCAGGCGATTGCCTTTCTCTGCCAGAGCTCGAAGACTGAGCTCGATGGTCGCATCACCTGGCAGAGCTCGAAGACTGAGCTTGGTGGTTGCATCACCTGGCAGAGCTCGAAACTGAGCTTGGTGGTTGCATCACCTGGCAGAGCTCCAAACTGAGCTCAGGCTGATGCACCTCTCTGCCAGAGCTCGAAGACTGAGCTTGGTGATTGCATCACCTGGCAGTGCTCGAGACTGAGCTCAGGCTGATGCACCTCTCTGCCAGAGCTCGAAGACTGAGCTCGGTGGTTGCATCGCCTGGCAGAGCTCGAAACTTGAGCTCTGGCGGTGCTACCTCTTGGCAGAGGAGGTTGCACCGCCCAGTCTGGCTCGAAGACTGAGCTCTGGGCGGTTGCACCTCTCGGCTGGAGCGGTTGCACCTCCCAACCCCACAGCCCAGGCGGTTGCACCTCCTGGCTGGGGCGGTTGCACCTCCCAACCCCACAGCCCAGGCGGTTGCACCTCCTGGCTGGGGCGGTTGCACCTCCCAACCCCACAGCCCAGGCGGTTGCACCTCCTGGCTGGGGTGGTTGCACCTCCCAACCCCACAGCCCAGGCGGTTGCACCTCCTGGCTGGGGCGGTTGCACCTCCTGGTGCAATCAGGGTCCGAATGGTTCACTCCATTCGGCCCAATTCGAATCTTTTCAGGGGCCCAATTGCCCCAAGATTAAGCTAATGGGATCACCTCCCATTTTCATGCTTAATCATCATGCTAACTACGATTAACTCTAAGACAACTTCTGCAGCTTTGCTCCGATGCGTCAATCGCTTCTTCCGGCGAGTTTCCGGCCAACTTCCGTCGATCAACCGATAACCCTCGGTGATCCTTCTGCGGACATCCGGCATACTCCTGGACTTTGCGACGATCCACTTGGCGAGTTCCGACGAGCTTCGCTTGGCAAGCTTCTGGACTACTCGGATCTGTTCTCGCTGAACCTCCGACGACCGTCCGAACTTCCGTCGAACTCTCGAACTCCCAACGTGATCATGATCTTGACTCCGGCGCAATACCTGCTGCTTGTCTTACTCTCATCGTAGTTAATCCTGCATACTTAAAACAAAACTTCGATCGAGACAATTAATACTAAGCATTAATCATGTTGTCCGACATGTCATTGGTCCCTCGACGCTTCGTCCGATTCTTCGGCACATCGTCCTTTCCTACAGCCTATTGCCCAATCGGCCAGTTGACTCCGCAACTCCGATATCCTTGGCACAATACCCGCTCTTCTTGGCCCGATGCCCGAGTCCACGGCCCGAAGCCTTCTGTCGATACGTCGACCGATCCACCGGCCCGACGTCCAATGTTCCTCCGGCACAACATGATTTTCCTGCTTTAATTGTCTCATCCTGATCAAAGCATCCTGCGTCACGCAAAACGCAGATTAAATCATAAACATATATCAAGTAGTTTCATCATCAAAATACGAGATTCAACAATAATATCATAAAAGGATATTAGAACAAATTTATGAAGATGAACTTGAAAGATATCATTCATCAAACTATGAAAAGTAGATAGCGTATTGGTTAACCCAAAAGGCATTACCAAAAATTCATAGTGGCCATCATGCATTCTAAAAGTAGTTTTCTAAATGTCATCTTCATGTAGATGAATTTGGTGATAGCTAGACCGTAAATTTAGTTTAGTGAAAACTTGTGCACCTCCCAATTTGTCAAGTAACTTATCCATCACTAGAATAAGATACTTGTCTTTCATTGTAATATTATTGAGTACTCAATAATCTACAAACATCCATTAAAAACCATCATTCTTCCTTACTAATAATATTGGAGAGAGTATGGATTAACACTAGCCTTTATGACCCTTGCTTTAAGAATCTTCTTAATGATTTTCTCTATCTATGTCTTTTAAAAGTGTCGATATCGATAGAGCCAAACATTTGTTGATGCACTCCTAGGTAGTAAAGGAATTTGGTAATCATGTTATCGAAGAGGTAGAAGTCCTTGTGGTTCTACAAATACAACCATAAATTCTCTGAGCAATGATTGAATATTTTCATTTTATTTAGGTATTGTAGCTTCCTCTTTAATGATCTGTAATTATATCAAAAATCCATGGTGTGCCTTTCAAAGAACCCTCTCTATTCTATGGCTAGTAATAGTTGTAGCCTTACTATCATGCTTTTTTCCTTTAGGATCACTTACTTTCCATTGATAAAAAAAATTATAATTAATTTAGAAAAAATTCAAGAGATACCGCCCATAGTTAATAGTTACTCAATTCCAAGCACAACCTTACAGTCCTCCAATGATAATAAGAAAAAATCTGTGAATAATTCTTGTCATTGCATAGAAAGCTTCACTTTGGAACACTTACTATCATAAGTTAAAAGTCACCCATCAGTAACCTCTATCTCAAACTTATTATGATGTTCAATGCGATAGGTCAATCACACAATAACCTTGCTATCCATAAAATTGTTGTTGCTACTAGTAGCAATCAAAACAGTAACAGATTGACATTTCAAAAGCCCTTTAACATTTAAAGTTTGAGGATTATAATAGTCAATTAATGCATGAATGGTATGTGTGATAGGTTCAATAATATCAATGTCTTTATGATCATAGTGTACAGCCTAAATCTTTGGTTCCTCCCTACTCTACTTTTCATCACAATGCCAACACAAACCCTTTGTTGATTGTTCTTTGAGTTTCACTTAGGTTAGTCTTCTAGTATTATGATTCCAATTAGGAATGGTTAGACTAATTGACTTACTAGTCACCTATTTATTAACACTCCTAGTTCAGTGATTTTCAATGTTAATTTTTTCTTCATGGCTATCAAAGTGCAAGGTTAGCAAGCCTTTGTTAGGATTGAGTCGGCACTAAGAGGAGGAGAGGGAGGGGCGGGGGGGGGGGGGGGGGGGGGGGGGCGGGGGGGCGGTGGGGGGGGGTGAATTAGTGCATCGGTAAAATTATATCAATTTTGAAAACTTCGTATGATAAAAATTGATATTTGACAAGGCCCATATAGAAAATATGTTTAACTTGAAAATGTATGGAAGCATCGTGAAAGTAAAGCATTTTGCAGTAAAGGTAAATTGTGTTGAATCTCATATTTTGATGATGAAACCAATTGATAGTGTTTATGATTTGATCTGCGTTTTGAGTAATGCAGGATGCTTTGATCAGGAAGAGACAATTAAAGCAGGAAGAATCATGTTGGGCCGGAGAAAAACATATCAGAAGATTGGATATCGAGCTGAAGGATCGATCGACGTATTGACAAAAGGCTACGGGCCATGAGTTCGGGCATCGAGCCAAGAAGAGTAGATATTGCACCAAGAAAATTGGAGTTGCAGAGGTCAACTGGTCGATTGGGCAATAGGCCGCAAGAGAGGACGATGCGCCGAACAATCGGACGAGACGTCGATGAACCAATGACATGCCGAACAACATCTAATTAGCTTAGTATTAATTGTCTAGATCGAAGTAGGTTTTATGTGTGCTGGATTAACTATGATAGTAAAGCATAAAGCAAAATGAAGTCTCGAAGTCAAGGACACGATTTCGTTGGGAGTTCGAGAGTTCGTCGGAAGTCCGGACGTTCGTCGAAAGTTTTGCCAGAATTGATCGAGAAGTCCAGGAGCTTGCCGAAGAAGCTCATCAGAACTCGCCAAGAAGATCATCGTGAAGTCCAGGACCTTGCTAAGAGTCCACTGGAACATTGCCGAGAGATCATCGGAAGTTCGCCGGAAGATCGTCGGAGGCTCGCTAGAATAAACCTAGACTTACAGACTTGTTTAGCTTAGTAAATGTCTTAGATTTCGTAGTTAGTACATACCTGGCATTAGAATTGGGCCAACCCAATTAGGAGCCAGTTGGTCCCATGTATGGACTGTGTTGGGCCCAATAAAAGACCCAAATAGTGACCCGACAAGTGGTACCGTCATGGCATAGTCTCCGAGACTATGTAAAGCGGTGGTACCGCCCAGACATAGTCTTCCAAGTGGTGGTACCGCCCAGACATAGTCTTCTAAGCAGTGGTACTGCCAGACTGGGCGGTGGTACCGCCAAACTAGGCAGTGGTACCGCCTAGGGTCAGTGCTATAGGCGGTGGTACCACCCAGCATAGGTGGTGGTACCGTCAAGACTCGGGAAACCTAGGATGAGACCTTTTTAGGCTCTAAGTTTAAATCAACTTGAGGCTTATAAATATCCTTCTCATCCCTGGTTAAACTACACAACTAAAAGCAAAAAAGAAAAGAAAACTTTGTTTTAATTGTGTGAACTCCTCTCAAAGTTCTAAGTGTTAGAATAGTTTGAGAGAGGAGTAAGTGGGGGTGTAAGGGTTATCTTCCAAACCTAATAAAAGGAGAAAGAGCTGTAAAAGGTGGTTGGTCTTCACCTATTGAAGGAAGAACAATAGTGGATTTTGATGGCCTTGACGGAAGAGGAATCGGTGGAGTGGATGTAGGTCACGATGACCGAACCACTATAAAATTCTGGTTTGCGCTTCTTTTGAGCAATTTACTTTAACTGCAAACTACTTTACTTGCTTACTGCTTTCATTATGTTTACGATCACGCTTTCAAGTTAAGCATATTTTCGGGATTGGTTTTTAACGTATGAAAGAATTTTTAGAATTGACGTGATTTCCCCCCTCTTAATGCCGACTTGTTCCTAACAAATTGCACAAAAGAAATGCAAACCAGATTTTTATAGTGGTTCGGTCATCGTGACCTACATCCACTCTTGATTCCTCTTCACTCGAGGCTATCGGCTTCCACTACTCGATCTTCTTTCAATGGGTGAAGATCAACTACCCTTTTACACTTTCTCATTTTCACAAGTTTAGGAGACAACCTTTACACCCGTCTTTTACAAGGTTTTCCTCACACACCTCCCTTAGAACTCTCTCTAAGCTTTAGGAGGAGGGAAATCAACTTTCTAATAGGGTTTACAATTTTAGAATCATAAATTTATGCTCAACTTTCTTGCTATTCCATGCAGGAATAGCTGGGGTATTTATAGACCCTAATTGGCTTTAAAAATAGAGCCAAAAAAAGCTCTCATCTTGGGTTTTTCGAGTCCTAGCGGTACCACTACCTATGCTGGGTGGTACCACTGCTTGCAACACTGATACTAGGCGGTACCATCGCTTGGGAGACTGGTTGGGCGGTACTACCGCCTGACACAATCTAAGAGATTATGCCACTGATAGTTCCATTAGTTTGGGTCATTGTTTGGCCCTTTCACTTGGCCCAACATAGCCTAAACTTGGGCCCAATTAGCCCCTAATTGAGTTAGCCTAATTCCAACCTAATTATGCCTAAAACCTTCTTTGATCTAGACAATTATTACAAAACTAAATCAAATATTATCCACATATCATTGGTACATCGACGTTGTTGAATCTAGGATTTTGATGATGATGTCAATTGTAATTTATTTGATCTAATCTATATATTGACAAAAGTGTGCAGGATTAACTATGATAGCAGTAAGACATAAAGCAAGTGTTGTGCTAGAGTCAAGATCCAGATCACGTTGGGAGTTCGAGAGTTCGTCGGAAGTTTGGACGTTCGTAGGAAGTTCTGCTGGAATCAACCGAGAAGTTCAGGAGCTTGCTAAAGATGCTCGTCGGAACTTGCCAAGAAGATCATTGTAAAGTCTAGGAGCTTGCCAAGAGTCCACCGAAGAATTGCCGAGAGTTTGTCGGATGTTCGCCGGAAGAACATCGGAAGCTCGCCGGAAGAGTAATTGACGCACCGGAACAAGAAATGTTATGATCATGTCTTAATTATCATAGTTAAAACATAAATTAAGTTGGGATTAAAAGGTAATCCCACTAACTTAAGTAGGGGCCAACTGGGCCCTTAATAGGGCTGATTTGGGCCGGATTGAACAGCCCAATCAGCCCCTGAAAACATAGCTAGCGGTGGCACCGCTTAGAAGACCCAGTCTCCTAGGTGGTCTGGGCAGTGGTACCACCGACAGTTATTGCTGCTAACGGTGGTGCCCCTTTCAAGCAGTGGTACTGCTAGAGCTCGGTCTCCGAGCTCTGTCAAGCGGTGGTACCGCCCAGTGTCAGATTGCAGGTGGTAGTATGTTAGGACTCTAGCTAGGAGAGTCCTAATTGAGAGGGACATTCATGTAAAACCTACCTAAGCCAACCCCTATTAAAGAGGTGAAGAGGCCGGTTAGGGTTAGGAGGTTGTTTCTTAGAGAAGAATTAGGAGTTGTAAAGGAATAGGAGTCTTGAGTAGAAGTCCTATTAGGAGTTGGTTAGAAGTAGGAGTCTTGAGTAGGAGTCCTATTAGGAGTTAGGGTTTAGAAGCCCTATAAATAGCCATATATTCCTCCTCTTTTCATAAGCAATAGATGAATCTTTTCTGTAGCCTTTGAGCAGCAACTTGGAGGGAGGAACCCCTATAGAGTTCCAAGGAGGTCGATCCCCTAAAGAGATCAACCCCAAGTTTAGAATATGCAAGGGTTCTAACATCTGGTATCAAAGCAACGTTCTTGGCATCTCACTGCCCTTCCACAGTCATCCATCAACCCACCACAGCCGCCTAAAGCAATTCCCATAATTGCTTAAAAGATCGTCGCCAAATTACGTCGTTATCTCCACCACCGCGGATCATCCTTTAATCTCCCCATGAATTGTAACAGGTTCTGGTTTCCTACCTTACTGCTGCTGCAATTTAGTTATTCTTATTCAAAAATCTAAAATAAATTGTTCCTATATTGCTGCATAAACTTTTCGTCACAAAGTTTTCATCTCTACGACGAAAGATACATTGCAGAATTCCAACCGCATAGCACTGTCTGTTTGATCTTGCTGCTGTGTTTTTTTTATCCAAATTTCTATGAAATTTTTATGAAATCTTTGACACTTCCTAACAGCATATTTTCCTTTAGTTTTGTCAAAAAATTCTCAATATAAACCATTGATCTTTTACGTCTAATCTGCTATACTTGAAAATCTGCATTGTAAAATTTCAGCCGCATAACACTGTTTGTTTGATATTGATACTATGTTTTTTCTATCCAAATCTCTATGAAATTTTTATGATAGTTTTGACACTTTCTAATAGTAGATTTCCCTTTGGTTTCATTGAAAAAATCTTAATATAAACCATTGATCTTTTACGTCCAATCTGATACACTTGAAAATCTATGCTATAGAAAATTTCAACCGCATATTATTGCCTTAACCCATCTATTTGCAATCTTTTCTGAACAAAATTTCTTAGATACTTCATAGATCATCTTAGCTTCCATCTAAGATTGATCTATTGAGGAATTTATTTCTAAAAATGATTTTGTGTTGCTACAAATTTTCATCCCAAGCCGATGAAATTTTTCGACGAGAATTCTGCTATCGCAGCTTGCACCAATTTCCTTGCTATTATACTGCCAAAATTTTCTTGATTAAATTATACATCCTTGTTGTCATATAAACTATGATTTTACTATCAATTCCCTCCTCAATTCTCGTAAGTTTTTGATGGAAATTTCGTCGAGAAACCGCTGTTTCTTCGACAATAATTTTGCTCTTATAAGACGGCACATACTTGCTGCAACTTCCACTGATTTCTATCAAACCTTTGCTGTCATCTACCACAGATCCAAAACTTTCATCTACAGCCCTAAAACTTCACCAAACCACACCCTCAAATTACACCCAAAATAGCCACAAAACAAGCCTAAACCGTAGCCTACATCCACCAATCCACCAACCCTTTTGACCATCACCTCTCTCAACCAATACATACCTTTAACCCAACAACAAAAGAGAGATCTTAACATCACAGATTTGGCGGCATATATTATGGCATCTGAGGTAATCAATGCTAAATTCGAAGACTTTGAGGCATGAATGGAGGATAAGATTCGGACGCTCTTGACTAAACTCAGATTGGGCTGACCACTAAGCCTAAAGAAACCACATCAAGGAGAGAGCTTTGCCCAATCGCACCAAGCCCAAAGATATGACTTCCAAGAGAGGGGAAGCTCTATGACTGACCCCAACTATCCATGCATGAGAGTGGACTTTCCTAGATGGGAAGAAGGAGACTCGATTGGTTGGATCTCACGCGTGGAGCGATATTTTCGGTACCACAAAACCGCGGATGCATCTATGGTGAAAATTGTAGCTATACATCTTGAAGGGGATGCTATACAGTGGTTTGACTGATTTGAACATACTTATGGAGTCCTTTCATGGCGATAATTCAAAGAAGGACTGCTGATCCGCTTCGGACCAATCAATTACGAGAACATTGATGGACAACTAGCAAAGATCCGATAAACCTTCACCATTCAAGAGTACCAAATCAAGTTTGAAAGGTTAACTAATCAAACTCGTGATTGGTCTCAAAAACAGCTATTGGGGACCTTCATTAAGGGCTTGAAGCTGGAGATCCGGGGAGAAGTTAAAGCGCGACAACCGTACACGCTTATGGCAATCTCTTTCGCACGACATCAAGAGGAGCGATTGAACCATGAAGCTCGGAGGACTAGAGTCACTTCTCAACTAACAATACTGAAGCATTCAGCCCCCCCTACTATCGACCGAGTCCCTACACCAAAGAGGTTAACAAGAGAAGAGCTTCGGGAGCGATATGTGAAGGGGTTATGTTGGCATTACGATGAGCCGTGGAGCCATGAGCATCGCTGTAGTAAAGGGAGACTTCTTATGATTGAACCAATAGAAGAAGAGGTCATTGAACATTTAGAAGAGAGCCTTGAATATGAAGAAGAAGATGTGAAAGAAGAGCCACAACCGACCGAAGTTACGATACATGCACTAGCCGGCTACTCAAACTCGCAAACGATGAAAGTTGGAGGCCTTCTCAAACAACAACCGATCACTATTCTCATCAACACGGGTAGTACTAATAACTTTCTAAATAGTAAGGTTGCTGTCTATATGGCCTTACCTATCAAGAATTGCAGCAGATTTGATGTTAATGTTGCCGACGGATGGATTTTGAAGTATGATCGTAGGCGCCCGCGAGTGAAACTATTGCTGTAGGACCAAGAGATAATTACATATTTCTTCCTCCTCCCTCTTAATGATCATGAGGCCATGCTTAGAATTAAATTGTTGACGACATTAGGTGATGTTTCTTGGAATTTTATGCAACTAATTATGAAATTTTACAGTAAGGAGAAATAAGTGATACTGCACGGGAAACGTGGGGGCGACGTAATAACGATTTGCACACAACAAATGGAGAAGGTTTTGCATAAAGCATACAGTGGCTTTTTGGTACAACTTGAGCAGCAAACTAAGGGAGAGCTAATAGAATTTGAAGATCCAAACCTACTTCCTTTGCTTGCTGAATTTTCAGATATATTTGATGAATCGCACAACCTACCTCTTACCCGGCGGCATAATCATTATATAACGATTCTTCCAAGCAAACCTCCAGCAAATACTCGGCCATATCAGTATCTACATCTCCAGAAGGATGAAATAGAAAGGATTGTAAAAGAGATACTCGAAACAGGAGTTATTCGGCCAAGTTGCAGTCTCTAATCTTCACCGGTGCTACTTGTATGCAAGAAGGACGAAACATGGCAAATATGCATTGATTACCGAGCTCTCAATGGCATAACCATCAAGGATAAATACCCTATTCTAGTAGTAGATGAATTGCTAGATGAAAGGGAGCACAAATCTTCAGAAAGTTGGACATTCGATCTGGGTATCATCAAATACGAGTGTGTGAAAAAAGTATACCGAAAATCGCCTTTCGAACACACAACGACCACTATAAATTTTTGCTTTCTGTAACAAAAGATGGAATATCTTAGGCATATCATATCAGAGAAAGGTATGATGGTGGACTCCAAAATAGAAGCAATGCAGAACTGGCCGACCCTAAGGAACATAAAATTGCTACATGAATTTCTAGGTTTAATAGGCTACTACCGTAAGTTCGTGAAAAACTATGGAAAGATTAATACACCACTTACTTCCTTACTAAAAAAAGATGTCTTCCAATGATCGGACAAAGCCTTCGCTATCTTCAACAAACTTAAGGCAGCCATGACGACGACGCTAGTGCTAGCACAACCAGATTTCAACTGACCCTTCATTATTAAGGCGAACGCATCTAGAGTCGGAATTGGAGTCATTCTCATACAAGATGGTCAACCACTCGCATACACTAGCAAGGCATTATCTCCCTCCTATCAAAATATGTCAACATATGATAAGGAGATGCTCGCCATTGTGCACGCAGCAACGAGATGGAGACCCTACTTGATCGGTCGACGATTTCAAATTAAAATCGACCATAAAAGGCTCAAGTACTTTTTGGAGCAAAAGATATCATCCCTTGAGCAGCAAAAATGGGTAACAAAACTTCTTGGATTTGATTATGAAATAACTTATAAAAAGTGGAAAGAGAATGTTGTTGCAGATGCACTTTCGCAACTATCCGAGCAAGCTGAATTTTCAATCGTTTCACTTCTGACCAATGACTTCCTTGAGGATATTAAGATAGAATGGTAGGAAGATTTGGAGACTAGTAAAATCATAAAAAAATTGGAGAAAGCACCAAGCTCCGTGGCTCATTACAATTGGGACTAAAAAAAATTACACTGTAAGGGACGCATTGTGCTTATGATAAATTCTACTTACATCTTCACGAGCAGATTTTGGATAAAGTTATTCCATATACAGGGTACTAAATTGAAAAGGAGTATGACATATCACCCACAAATCGACGGCCATACAGAAGTTGTAAATAGGTGCTTGGAGACAGCCCAAAGCCACCCACCAAATATGACTACCCAAGGAGAACTCCAGACCCAGCCAAGTGCTAATATTGATCAACGGATCGTGACTCGACAATGATGACCCACTACTAAAGTGCTAATACAGTGGGTGAACCTACCAACAGAAGATGCCACTTGGGAGAACTATGACAACTTGAAGATCAAATTTTCAAAATTCATGAATCGTTAGCCTCGAGGACAAGGCTGATTTGAAGAGGGCAGGTCTGTTAGGACTCTAGCTAGGAGAGTCCTAATTGAGAGGGACATTCATGTAAAACTTACCTAAGCTAACCTCTATTAAAGAGGTGAAAAGGCCAACTAGGGTTAGGAGGTTATTTTTTAGAGAAGAATTAGGAGTTGTAAAGGAATAGGAGTCTTGAGTAGAAGTCCTATTAGGAGTTGGTTAGAAGTAGGAGTCTTGAGTAGGAGTCCTATTAAGAGTTAGGGTTTAGAAGCCCTATAAATAGCCATATATTCCTCCTTTTTTCATAAGCAATAGATGAATCTTTTCTGCAGCCTTTGAGCAGTAACTTGGAGGGAGGAACCCCTATAGAGTTCCAAGGAGGCCGATCTCCTAAAGAAATCAACCCCAAGTTTAGAATCTGCAAGGGTTCTAACATAGTACCACCCAGTAATGGCAATGGTACCACCAGTACCCCGAAAATCTGGGATGATAAACTTTTTGGCTCCATTTTTGAAGCCATTGGGGCCTATAAAAACCTCACTCTTTTCTACATGAAAGGGTACGAAAGCATTGAGATAATCTTGAATTGTTGAGGTGTAAAAGTGTTGTAAACAAGTGCTATAGTTCTCCTCCTCCCTTTCTAAGTTTTGAAATCATTCAAGAGAGGTGTGAGACTTGTAAGGGTTTTCTCCTAAACTCATGAAAAGGAGAAAGCACTGTAAGAGGTGGTTGGTCTTCGCCTATTGAAGGAAAGCCTTTAGTGAACGCCAGTGACCTCGACGGAGGAGGAATCCGAAAGTGGATGTAGGTCACAAAGACTGAACCACTCTAAATTCTGGTTTGCTTTTCAATTTGTACAAGTTTCATTACTGCAAGCTACATTACCTTCTTACTACCTTTTCTACACTCACATACGCTTTCAAGTTAAACTCCTTACGAAACGATTTTCGTTGGAATCGATTTTAATCAAAATGTAAACTTTTGAAATCGCGAAAGTTTTCCATTGCACTAATTCACCCCCCTCTTAGTGCCGCTCTTGATCCTAACAATTGGCATCAGAGCAAGGTTCACTCTCATTTGGTTTAAAACCTAAGAGAGATAGCATTTGCCGACAACTAAGAGGGTCATTCAATTATACGTCCGCGCATGTTCAATGGGATGTATTACACATATTGGAAGACTAGAATAAGTATCTTCCTAATTTCAATTGATTTCGAATTATGGAATATCATAGAAAATGGGTTTCAAAAGTTTTCTCTTCCAATGAACGATTGGAATGAGTTGGAGAAGAAGACTTTCACTTTAAATGCCAAGGCTATGAATGCCTTGTTTTGTGCATTAGATAAAAATGGGTTTAATCGAGTATTGATTTGTGAAATTGCTTTTGACATTTGGCACACACTCAAAGTGACTCATGAAGGTACTAGTAGAGTGAAGGAGTCAAAAATTAATCTTTTGGTGCATTCTTATGAGTTATTTTGAATGAAACCAAGTGAGACCATTGGAGACATGTACAGTTGATTTACAGATGTCATCAATGGTCTAAAAGGACTTGATAAAAGTTTATCAAATTTTGAACTTATTAATAAGATTTTAAGATCTCTACTAAAAAGTTGGGACCCTAAAGTAACGACTATTCAAGAGACTAAAGATCTAAATATTTTTTCTTTTGAATAACTAATTGGGTCACTAATGACCTATGAAATAACATGTAAAGCTCATGAAGAGCTTGAGGACACTCTTCCAAAGAACAAGAAGGATATGACACTGAGAACATAAGAGACCACTTGAAAGAAAACTCAAGTGATGAGGACTTTGATGATGACGTGACACTCTTAACAAAGAAGTTCAAAAGATTCATAAAAAGAAATAAATTTAAAAATGATACTAAAAATAAATTTAAACCTAAGAAAGAACAAGTGATATGTTATGAATGCAAAGAGGAGGCAACCAAAGAAGAATGTTCTCAAAGCTACATGGGACGATTCAAGTGCTTTCGAAGAAGAGGAGCCAACCAACATCGAGCAAGTTGCTCACTATGTGCTAATGGCTATTGGAGATAAGGTAACAAGTTCATTAGACGCAAATTTAACTTTTAATGAGCTTTCAAGTGCTTTTCATGAATTGTTTGATGAATGTAGAATCTTGAGTAAAAAGTATAACTCTTTAAAAAAGGAACATGCTTCTCTTATTAGCGACTATGATAGAGTAAAGATTGAGCATGAAAATAACTTAGCTTCCTACACAAAATGCCATGAACTAGAAATACTTCAAAAGGAAAACTTGCTACTCAAAGAAACCTTGAAGAAATTTGAGGTTGGTAGCAAGTCATTGAACATGATTCTTGCCAATAAGGGTCACATTCATAAAAAAGCAGAATCGAATTTGTGAGTAGCTCTCACTAAAATCCAACTACATTTATTAAAGGCCCTACCTTACATATATCACCTCATATCAAATGCAACTTTTGTTGCAAACTTGGACATATTGTGTACAAATGTCCATTCAAGAGATATAGTCAATACAAATTGATTTGGGTTCCTAAAAGAACCTCAGATGACTTAATGCAACATGATAAACTATGTAGATTGATTTTTGAGGTACCCAAGGTCAAATGGGTACCAAAAATTCATCTTTTTATAGAAAAATGTACCATCATAAGCTAGGAGCAAAAGATGATACTTTGATTTTGGATGCTCAAGGCTTATGACCAGAGATCTTAAATAACTCATAAAGCTCTCTAGCCAAAATAATAAAAAGGGGATCATAAGAATTAAAACTGTTAGTTATAAAATGATACTTATAAGATCATAATGTAATAATTATTTGAAATCTTATGTGATAAACACTTGATCTTGATCTCTCAAACCTGAGAATTCATATGCATAAGTTCCCTTTCTCACTTCTTCTGGATTTCTAAATTTCTTGGATACATTCCCTAAATTTTTTTTCCGGATCGAATTTTATCCAACAAGATCATGAATTTGTTAAATTTTGTTTTCAGACTTTTCTTGATTCTTTGGATCACTCACTTAAATCATGATCTTATAGTGTGCGTAATGAGCCATATGTATTTTTCCACATGAGTTGTTACGATGCTTGCATACAAATTTTATATGGTGAATCATGAAATTATAGTATGCATTTTTTTTTTATATATACAAGTTCTATATAATGTTTAAGTATGGTATGCATTTTATACAATGAATCATGAATGTACAATCTTCAATATGAGTCTTCTCCTCTTATGATGTGAATTTTACATGATGATGTAAATAAGGTTGTGTGCTTCACAACAATAAAAATCTTGTAAAATTGGAATCACCTATAACAGCAACACACACCAATGTGAGCAGTGCTCATTGCCTGTAGGCGGTGGCACCGCCCAACTAGCGGTAGCACCGCTAGTTATCAAGGGTGGCAAGCGGTAGCACCGCCCGCAACCTCTGCCCTATAAAAAGGCACTTAGGGCCGGTGGTAGAACCGACCCCAAGCCCTCCTACATTCCTTCCTCACACCTCTAAACACCTCTCCACCCCTCATTCTCCTTGATCCTCCTCTAGAAACTCTAGGAAACCCTCCTCTTCTTCAAATTCAAGGATCAATCTCAATCTTTTAAGAAGATCACTGGAAGGGTAATTCTCAAACCTTTTCTTTCAATTTATTGATAGATCTTGCCTCTTATGTGTAGTTCTCTCATCATTTATGTGTTTAGTCTCATGGCTTCTAGAAGATCCTCTAGGGACAAAGGAAAGAGAAGATTAGATGAAAATTATGACTCCTTACTTTTCGATTCTAATTAACATGCCCTTAAATTTTCATCCATAGAGTCTAGGAATGTTCATAAAAGTAAATATGTTGATTTAGAGGAACTAAGTGACTTAGAACTCATTCAATGGTTTGCTAATCTAAACATTCTCCCAATCCTGCAAATAAGTGAACTCATCTACCCTAGGCTTGTTAGACTATTTTACAATAATTTACATATAGATGAAAATGAAAGAGTATCTACCTATCTATTAGGACATCATATACCCATTATGGATAGAACAATTTATAACATCATAAGAATTCTGGTTAAAGAAAGAGGGTGTTATTTTAGAGGATAATGGGATGAAGAAACAGTTGGGACTACTTATGTTGATGCCTTAGGAACAATTTTTGGAATCCTAACTTAACGATTCTTCCAAAAAGCTACAAACATTTACTACCTTTAAGCACTAAAATACTTCATCATATCCTGATAAGTATCATTCTCTCAAAATAATATCATCATGATGAAGTAAGCCAAATGGAATTAGGTACTATGTATTGGATTATGAAGGGACATAACAATTGTTTTGGTTATCTAATCCAATAAAACATGATAGAACTATCGAAAAAGGACATGATGCTTCCATATGGTGACTTAATCACAAGACTACTCCATGCCTATGATATTGACATTCCACCCGAAGAAGAAGTTATAAAACTAGATAGATTTAGTATCATAAATAGAAATCTACTTCAACGGATGAGATATACATTCAGAAATGGTATATGAACTAGATTGCCTAGAAGGACTTATCCCCTCCAACCTGAACCAGAACCTGAAACACCAATTTTTAGGGATAATCAATCTCCTCCAACTGGTCCCTTTGATGATTCATCTCCAGTATAGCAAGCACCTCCCTCATCTATCGATAACATAGGGACTCGGATGGATCATTTTGAACAACGACAAGATCGACTTAAACAATGCCAAGATCAAATCTTAACTGAGTTGCAATAGATTCACTAATGGTTTAATACTTTGTTTAGACATTTTAACTTACCACCACCTGAATGAGCAGTGGATGAAATCTCTCTATTGTATTATGCTTACTTTTATGTTGTAATCTTATGTTGATTACCTTGCTATTTGTAATCTTGAAATGCTGCTTACTTTGATGCAAAAATTTCATTATGTTACCTACTCTGTTGGTGAAATTCTGTGCTTACTTTGATGAATATATCACTCTAAGAATTAGACTTGATAAATCTTTTAACTAAATAAATTCCTTATTACATTCAACTTTTAGTATTTATAACCTGACGCATTATTTGATGATCATTTGCGAAGTTAGGAATGTTAAATTGTCCGAATGCATGAATTTGGTGAATTTCTTTTCCGGACTATCTTCTTGAATGGAACTTTCATGAGTTTAATGTCATATCAAGTTTATTCCATATCCTTGCTCTATCATGTAATAATGTTGGATACATGGAATTCATTCATAAATGCATCTCTCACGGATTTCACTCTTATGAATTTTTTTATGAGAAATATATTTGATGTGGTCATTCATGAAATTTCTTTTATTCTTTCACATGAATTCTTTCTTAATGAAAGAAAATTTTATATGAATTTTTTAGTATGAGATGAACACTTGCAAGAGTGAGGATTTGATTTCACATGAATATCTTGATCCTTGTGAAAATTGAAGTATGATTTAATGAAACTCTTTTATCATTTTTGACTTGATTCAAATCATTTTACAAAGTTGATTTTTAATGGATTTTCTCCTTTCTTTCCTTCTTCATGTAAAGTCTTGATGAGAAAAAGGGGAGAAGTTGATGGAAGCTATTGCTTTAATGTTGATAACATTTAATATTGAGAACTTTTAAATGATACCATGTCATGAATGCTAGAAATACGATTGGTATTATCAAATACAAATTGAAATGTGGCATGAATCTTTACTTGTATTGTTGAATTGTTCTCCTTTTTGTTGATGATAAAGGGGGAGAAATGATACCAAAATGTGGTAAATTGATGACAATATATGCAATGCATCTTATTATAAATGCTTATGTGCTTATCATTTGAAACATATTGAAATATGGCAAAAACATATCTTATCATATCAAATTGATAAATGTCTTTCATATAAGATATCATGAGTTGAAATATGGCAAAAACATATCTTATCGTATCAAATTGATAAATGTCTTTCATATAAGATATCTAGAGCTTAACTTGTAATTTTAAAAATGATATCTTACCATATAATGATGAATTGCTATCTTTGTCATCTTTCATATTTGAAATATCTTACTTGACATCATACTTGGCATCGTATCTTGAGAATGTTAGATCATGATGTACATGTTGATAAGTTTAAATAAATCCAACTTATCAGTTTGATACTTGAATTCAAAGGCTCTGAATTCAAGAGTGTCTTTTCTCAAGTATGGCATATAGATAGGGGGAGTTAAGGTTAACTCCGTCATCAATTGATTTGATTGTCATCATAAAAAAGGGGGAGATTATTGAATCTCGGATTTTGATGATGATGTCAATTATAATTTGTTTAATCTAATCTATATGTTGAGAAAAGTGTGTAGGATCAACTACGATAGCAGTAAGACATAAAGCAGGTGTTATGCCAGAGTCAAGATCGAGATCACGTTCGGAGTTCGAGAGTTCGTCGGAAGTTTTGCCGGAACTAACCGAGAAGTCCAGGAGCTTGCCAAAGATGCTTATCGAAGCTTGCCAAAGATGCTCATCAAAACTTGCCAAGAAGATTGTCGTAAAGTCCAGGAGCTTTTCGGGAGTCCGCCGGAGCATTATCGAGAGTTCGTCGGATGTTCGCCGGAAGAACGCCGGAAGCTCGTCGGAAGAGCAATTGACGCACTAGAACAAGAAGTGATCATGTCTTAATTATTGTAGTTAGAGCATAAATTAAGTTAGGATTGAGAGGTAATTTCTCTAACTTAATTAGGGGCCAACTAGGCCCTTAATAGGGCCGATTTGGGTCAGATTGAATAGCCCAATCAGCCCTTGAAAACATGACCAACGGTGGCACCACCTAGAACACCCAATCTCCTAGGTGGTCTGGGTGGTGTTACCGTCAGCAATTATTACTACCAGCGGTGGTACCTCCAGAGCTCGGTCTCCAAGCTCTATCAGGCGGTGGTACTGCCTAGTGTCAGACTGCAGGCAGTAGTACTACCCAGTAATGGCGGTAGTACCGCAAGTACCCTAAAAATCCGAGATGAGACACTTTTTGGCTCCATTTTTTAAGCCATTAAGGCCTATAAAAACCCCACCCTTTTTTGTATAAAAGGGTACGAAAGCATTGAGATAATCTTGAGTTGTTAGGGTGTAAAAGTGTTGTAAACAAGTGCTAGAGTTCTCCTCATCCCTTTCTATGTTTTGAGATTATTCAAGAAAGGTGTAAGACTTGTAAAGGTTCTCTCCTAAACCCGTGAAAAGGAGAAAGCGCTGGAAGAGGTGGTTGGTCTTCGCCTATTGAAGGACTTTAGTGGACGTCGGTGACCTCGACGGAGGAGGAATCCGAAAGTGGTTGTAGATCACAAAGACCGAACCACTCTAAATTCCGGTTTGCTTTTCAATTTGTGAAAGTTTCATTACTGCAAGCTACATTACCTTCTTATTATCTTCTCTATACTCACATACGCTTTCAAGTTAAACTCCTTACGAAACGATTTTCGTCGGAATCAGTTTTAATCAAAACGTAGACTTTTGAAATCATGAAAGTTTTTTACTACACTAATTCACCCTCCCTCTTAGTGCCGCTCTTGACCCTAACAGATGCTTCATCCTCTTTTACGGCCTATTGCCCAATCGACAAGTTAACCTCCGCAACTCTAATTTTCTTGGCATAATTTTTGCTCTTCTTAGCCCGATGCTTGAACCCATAGCCCGAAACTTTCTTTCGATATATCGACCGATCTTCTAGCTCGACGTCCAATCTTCTGACATGTTCTACTTCGGCCCAACATGAATCTTCCTGTTTTTAATTGTCTCTCCCTGATCGAAGCTTCCTACATCACTCAAAGCATAGATCAGATAAACACTATCAATTGGTTTCATCATCAAAATATGAGATTCAACAATCTCCCTCTTTTTGGTGATGACAACTAATTGATGACGGAGTTAACCTTAACTCCTTCTATCAATATGTCATATTGATAGAACTTTGAATTTAAGTTGAATTCAAGTCAAAGCAATCATAATCACATCATATGCAATACGTCATATACATCATCATAATAAAATCATGAGTATTACATTCATCATATGCATGATCATTATTATAGTATCATTATGGTATCAAAATATCAAAGTGTATTACATCCTACCATGCATGATTCAACTCATCATCACATCTTCTCTCTCTTTATCATCAACAAAAAGGAGAAGTGCATCTAGTAAGTTTTTGAGATATAATTTCAAATCATTGCATTTATCATTATGCAAGCTAGCAAGTTTTTTTTTTTCTTGTAAAATTTTTACACCTTTTGATATATGCAAGATAGCATGTTTTTACATCTACTTGAAATGTGCAAGCTAGCATTTTTACGTTTCTAGCAATTCTTTCTCTATGCAATTTGCAAGCTAGCAAATTTAGTAAGTTTTATATAATTTTGGAACATGCAAGCTAGCAAATTTTACACATATGAAAGTTGATAAAATTTTTGCATCTTTTGAGATAAGCAAGCTTTTTTACTTCTCTTTATCATGTACAAACTAGCAACTTTTTGCTTCTTCTTGAAGTATGTAAGCTAGCAAAATTTGCTCCCCCTATGTCATTGTCAAATAGAAGGGAAGAATACAATGTTGTAATTCTTTTCCCTTTTAGTAAATAACAAAAAGAAACATAGGAGTTCAAAAATAAGATCTTGATTTATAGAAAAATCTCATGTATCAAATATCGAGAAATCAAGATCATGATTTGGATAAAGAAAATAAATCTTAACCTATAAAGTGTTCTCATAAGAAATGTCTAGTCATCATAATTATCACGTTGGGCATGATACTAAATCAATAAATTTTCAAATCAATATTACTTGAGTATGCATGATACCAAAACATAGTTTCAAGTCTTCAATATATAACATGCATAATTTCAAATCATTATATTTCATCCTTGCTTCATGCATGATACCAAAAATAAATCAATCATCACTATGAGCATATCATATATGATACTAAGACATTAAAATTTTTTAAGCATTTATCACTTCATGCATTAAATCAACATTTTGATTATGATACCAAACATTCATAATTTATTTTCTCCCCCTTTTTCAGCAACAAAAAGAAGAATCATTCAACAATGCAAGTGTTTGAAAGCATGTCAAGTAAGTTTTACACCAATTTATCCAAGCTAGCAAAGCTATCTCCCTTAATGTGCAAGCTTGTAAATTTTTCCTTTCTTAGCAATATAGTTTTATGGAGATGTGCACACTAGCAATTCTTTTTCCCCTTTTTTCATTGCAAATAAGAAAGAAGAAGAGAGGAATTGTATAATAGTGCAATTCATTTCCTTTTTATATCAATGCTCTAAGCATCACATAAATACAAAGGTAATCATAAAAAAATCATGATACGAAAGATGAAAGATCAAGAAAGATTAATTCGTGAATGATTCATTTAGATAAACTCAATAAGAAGGAATGATACAAGAACACATAAGAGATCTTGATTCATAACATAAATAGATTCATTAATTTCTTATTGAAAAAATGATAAGATAGAGATAGAGAAATTTTTAAAATACATTCCCTTTTTAGTTATTTCAATTTATGTGATTTGATTTCTTACAAGCATGCCCAAGTTTTTACACCAAATCAAAACATGCATCAACGTTAATCATCAAACATGATTTCATAAAGCATTTTCAATCAAAATCGGAAATCATCAATTTAGATACACATTATTTTTTCTTAAAAACATACATAGGATTAATCATTAGATTTAAATCTAATATTTTTTTATATTTCATAAAACATGCAATTATCATTATCATTTTCAAAATTAGCTAGAAAAAGAAAAGCATGATCCCCTTTTATTTATTTATTTATTTATTTATTTATTTATTTATTTTTTATATTTTATATACTAATTTAAAAATAATATATGAAATACATCAAGTAATTTCAAAATAAAGCAAAGGGGTTTTGGTTACCTTGTCGTCAAAAGTCGTTAAGACATAGTTTGCCACCTCACCTTTGTTGGTTTGTTCTTCATCTTCGGATGAACTTGATTCGTCCCAAGCCACCTTAAATACTTTCTTCTTCTTTGGTAGCTTCTTCTTTTTAAATTCATTTTTACTTTTTGATTCTTGTCTTAAGTACTTTTTAAGTTTTATTGTGAGAAGTTTAAAGTCATCATCACTTAAGCTTTCGCTCGAGTGGTCATCTTGAGTTATAAGTATCAAATCTTTTATGTTCTTTGGAAGGTTGTTCTCGAGTTTTTCATGTGCATTATACGTCATTTCATAGGTCATCAAAGACTTAATAAGTTCTTCAATCGGAAAATGGTTCAAGTTCTTTTATTCTTATATTGTCGTTACTTTTGAATCCCAATTTATAGAAAATGATCGTAAAACTTTATTCACAAGTTCAAGATTCAAAAAACTTTTACCAAGAGCTTTTAGACTATTGACAACATCCGTAAACAGGTATGCATGTCTCCAATAGTCTTGCTTAGTTTCATACAAAATAATTCAAAATTACGCGTCAAAATATTTATTTTAGAGTCTTTAACTCTACTAGTGCCTTCGTGTGTGATTTCGAGTGTGTGTCAAATGTCAAAAGTCGTTTCCTAAGTAGAAACCCAATTGAATTCATTTTTGTCTATTACGTAAAATAGAGCATTTATAGCTTTAACGTTTAAAGAAAAAGTCTTCTTCTTCAAATCATTTCAATCATTCATTGAAAGAGAAGACCTTTGAAGTATGTTTTCAATTATATTCCAAATATTAAAATCTAAAGAAATCAAGAAAATTCTCATTCGAGTTTTCCAATATGTATAGTCCGTCCCATTGAACATGGGAGGACGAATGATAGAGTGACCCTCTTGAAAGCCGAAAAGAGCCATTTCTCTTGGGTATTAAACCAAACGAGAAAAACATGGCTCTGATACCAACTATTAGGATCGAGTCGTCACTAAGAAGGTGGGGTGAATTACTGCAGCGGTAAAATTATGTTGATTCTGAAAACTTCGTATGATAAAAACCAATATCCAACAAAGCCCGTATAGAAAATATGTTTAACTTGAAAACATATGGAAGCATAGTGAAAGTAAAGCAATTTGCAGTAAAGGTAAATTGCACAAAAGAAATGCAACCCAGATTTTTATAGTCGTTCGGTCGTCGTAACCTACATCCACTCTCGATTCCTCTTCACTCGAGGCTACCGGCTTCTACTACCCGATCTTCTTTCAATGGGCGAAGATCAACTATCCTTTTATACTTTCTCCTTTTCACAGGTTTAGGAAATAACGTTTACACCCCTCTTTTACAAGGTTTCCCTCACACACCTCCGTTAGAACTCTCTCTAAGCTTTAGGAGGAGGGAACTCAATTTTCTAATAAGGTTTATAATTTTAGAATCATAGAGTTATGCTCAACTTTCTTGCTATTCCATGTAGGAATAGTTAGGGTATTTATAGACCCCAATTGGCTTCAAAAATGGAGCAAAAAAAAGGTCTCAACCCGGGTTTCCCGGGTCCTGGCGATACCACCGCTTGTGCTGGGTAGGACCACCGCTTGTAGTACTGACACTAGGCGGTACCACCACCCAGTCTAGCAATACCACCGCCTAACATAGTCTTGAAGACTATGCCACCAACTGTTCCACCAATTTGGGTCATTATTTGGGCCTTTCACTTGGCCCAACATAGCCTAAACTTGGGCCCAATTGGTCCCTAATTGAGTTGGCCCAATTTCAACCTAATTATGCCTAAAACCTACTTTGATATAAACAATTAGTATAAAGCTAAATCAAATGTTGTCTAGCATGTCATTGGTACATCGATGCTTCGTTCGATTCTTCGGTACATCATCCTCTTTTTTGGCCAATTGCCCAATCGGCTAGTTAACCTCCACAACTCCGATTTTCTTGGTGTAATTTATGCTCTTCTTGGCCCAATGCTCGAACCCATGGCTCAAAGCCTTCTGTCAACACGTCAACCGATCCTCCGCCTCGACATCCAATCTTCTAACATGTTTTACTCTGACCCAACATTATTCTTTCGGCTTTTAATTGTCTCTCCCTGATTGAAGCTTCCTGCGTCACTTAAAGCGTAGATCAGATAAACACTATCAATTAGTTTCATCATCAAAATTTAAGATTCAATAGCCTTAACTTTATAACGAATATCTGAATTAAGACGTTCAATAAATGTTTTTACTAATTACCTTTCGGACCAATCTTTAGCCTGATTTGATAGTCGTTAAAATCGATTTTGATACTTTAATATAGTAGAAGTCTAATGAATCTAGCAAGCTGCCCGTCAACATTCTCATGTTCGAATGGTCCAAAACGAACAAGAAGCCTTTTCTTAAATTGCTCCTACGAGAGAACTCTATGATAAGTTTCATACCATTAAATAACATCCCTATCTAATAAGTTAGATTGAAGCTAATTTTTACTTTAAAATATTTTATAATTTTATGAAAGCGAAAAAATTTATCTACTCTAAAAACTCAATCGGTCGGTTCTTCATCTTCCCATCTAGAAAATTCTACTTTATAGCGATTACAACGCTTTTGGTAACCTCTTCTCGTGACTTTAGATTTTATTGGTAGAAACCAAAATTTCATCTTGTTGATTTTTACTAAAACTCTAAAGCAAACTCTTTTTAAAACCATTGAGAGTTTCTTATCACCTTTTCTTAATTTTTGTTTTCAAGGCTTCAAATTAAAATTTCAGAGAATTATTAATAGTCATTGCGCTTGGTCATAGATATACAATTCCTAAGTTTTAATTTTGATTTTAGGTCAAGGGTTGCTTACTTGGCGTTGAAGGTGATGTCATCATTGGTGGCATGAGCGTTGGGTCCTATGGTAGCGTCGAAGAGGATATTGAGGAAACATTGCAAGAACTTTATGAATACCGAGGAAACACTACAATAACTTTAGGAATACTGTTTTGTTACCAAATGATGAAACTCTAGGGTTTTATCTAAAAAAATATATAGGGATTAATTGCTTCGAGGGGATCAACCTCCTTTTGATCGTTTCAAGAGGGTCAACCTCCAAGTTGGCTAAAAACTTTAAGTTATATTTGATTGCTTAAAAAAAATAATTAAAGACATTATATATATATATATAGTTATTTAATTCTGACTAAGATTTTTAATAAAAATAAAAATAAAAATTCTTAATTTATTATGGACTCTTAATATAATTAGGAAAAACTCAAAAACTCTTACAATAACTAGAAAAAATAAATAAGAAAATAAAATTTAATATCGAATCCCTAAAATTAAGAACTCCTAAAATTAAGGAATCCTAGCATATTAGTGAAAATCAATCCATTTTAGCAAAAAAAAAAAAAATTCATAATTCTCTTACTAAAGCTACGGAGTAAAACTTTTTTTTTCATTGGTTTTGTTAAATGTTATCTCTTCACTATTTCCTAGGTTATGATGCTTGTAATCCGTAATAATGTATAAGCCTATGATTAAAAAAATTATCAAGAACCTAATTTAAAATTAAAATTATAAATATACTAAATATAACTTTTAAAAGATTAAAAGTTATATGCCACTCCAACTTATGCTTCGATTTCAATGAATCAAAACAAACATGTGCAGGACATGCATTCCTACTCGTCAAAAGTTATGTAATAGACATATGTTAATCTGCATACGTGTAAACCACAAATTTTCATTCATGCATCCATAAGTAGACAACATATTTGAATGCATGCATTTGCCTATCAAATCAAATATGAAGAACTCGGAGCATTTGAATTTGTAGACCCTAATAAGTGAATCTAAATATTTGACCAAATATAGTCGACTAGTTAATACTTCATCTAATATCTAATAAGATGGGTCACAATCCAATATTCTTTGCTTATAATCATGAGTTAGATATTTAATGAGTTCACCTATCTTGGCTAAACTACATCGATTAGTTTAGTTATATTGAGTTATTTATAAACCCGCAATGTGTCTAAACTCTAAACCATGATTGTTAAGTAATCAAAAGTAGTTTAAACTAACTAATTATTTTAATTAGATAACTAACATTGATTGTTATCTAGTCAATGTGTTTAAATTTCATCTTCATTATTTATTCTTTGATAAAAAAAATTAATTTAAATATGGAATGGATCTAAATTTGTTCATAGTATTTTAATTCAATTGTTAACTAAACAATTTTTAGATTTTTAATTTAGACATAATTTTACAATTTAACTGTAATAAAGAGAGAGAATAAAGGAACATCTCTACCTATAATCACGTCTTTAACAATGAAAAGCTATAAGCACGAATGTGACTAATGAATTGTTAGGCCATATGTAATGTGCATTCTCTTAGATCAGTCTTATATATATATATATATATATATTGTAAGACAAAAGCAAGTTGGTGATACAGCACAGATCACAATAAGAGAGAAGAATGTTAATGAAACATTTCACTAATAAGACAAAAATTATCAATTTATCCCTAATTAAAATGAGGTATTACACCTGAAATATTAATTGATTTGATAGGTCGCTTGAGTTCATCTAAAATATCCCACCCTTTTCAATTGATTTCTTTTCAATCAATAGATAAATAGTTACCACCATGTGCAAAATAAATTTATTTAATAACATAATATTATCAAACAAAACTAAGAACCGAAGTATCCAACTGGACTCAATTACAAGAGTAATATGTTAAGTAAACCATCACACAGATTATCAATAGATAAAACATTTTATTAGATAGACATGCTAGATTCAATTTTCACAAGTGAGATGAGATAAAAATGATATTTATTAAAAAAATTAATTAAACTAAGTAGAGGTAATTGCTGAGAAAAGAAAACAAATGCTTGAGGTGAGAACAAGTTTCAAATTTAATTTTAAGATTAACAATTTACTTAAAATATAACATCAAAGTGGTTTCCAACTTCCATCTTATGGGTTGATAAATTCGTTAACAAAATTTATTTAAATTTTATAAGTGAAAGTGTTGTTCATGTGATTGATCCCAGTGAAAATAACTCTTGCCTGCCAAGACAATCATTCTTGCCAAGTGGTCTTATACTTAGTCGTTACATTAGTGCCATCACAAAGATTACAAATATGTTAGGACATCACTGTGTGTTAATCCTCACATATTATTTACTAAACCATGCATTATATCTTACAACTCGAGGAGGACATTAAATTTAAATGAAAGAAAAAGGACATGCTAAATAGTCCCACATTCGTTCAAGGGTATATTATTATTAGAAGCAAAAAAAACATTATTTATTGATACATTTAGTTCTTTGGTAAATATCTTATTATTATTTTATTAATAATATTAAAAATAATCATATAAAGTTTTCTTAATTTTTTTTTGTTAATGATGCTACACACAAAGTGGGCTTTAAGTAACCCGGCCCGTTTTCAGCCCGCGAGGCGCTGCGACTAGAAATGCGGGAGAGAGTGCGACATCCATCTCGGAAACCCTAACTTGTGCGACCGTCAAGCCGACGAAGGTACGGATTTGGTCTCATCTTCATGCGTTCTTTCTCGTTCTTCTCTTGGTTCCTCGCTCTCGATTTTCGACCTAGGATGGATCCTCGACTCCACCAGTTGGTTGTTAACGTTTGGTATATGAATTGTATTACTGTGAACTTCTATGGAAAAGGAAATCTCCGGATTGGTCGCTGAGATCCCCAAGTTGGGGCTGATTGCTGCCCGTTTTCTACTTGTGTCGATTTCTCCTAAACCACCGCCTATTATTGCGGGGAAAATGTGATTTTTGTGAGGGATATATGTTGTCAGTCGGATGTTGGCGATTTTGTTGATTTTGCTTAGATAACCTAGTTTTTTTTTTTTTTTCAAAAAAAGATGGATTCTGTCCTTTTGTTTCATCATAGCTGTGTAATCGATGCGAGGATCAAAATGATCTTACTTCTTGTGCGCTGAGGTAACAAATCTTTTGCCTTTGGAGTATCACAAAATGCTCACAGAGGTCAGAGTTATTCTCATTAGGTAAATTTTAATTGCTTAGACACTTGATATCACCAATTTTTTGCTGAAAATGATAATAGGAAATGAGAAATATTTTCTAGTATGTTTTGACCTTTTATTCAGCTGGGTCAGGTATTGAGCCGCGTAGCTTGAACTAAATCTTGTAGGATCAAAGTTATAGGTCAGCTAGGTTTGCAAATTGACATAGTGGATCAGCACAAGTCTTTTCATACATTATAACTATATTTAGTGAGACCAGTCTTAAAATCTCTCAGCTCATCCCTCATGTCTGGGTAAGGTCTGGTTGTGTTCACAACGTATTTGGAAAACACAGACACTCAAAAGAAGGAAAAAAAATTCTCTTTCATGGTATTTCTAATCTGATTTTATTGACTACTTAGTGCCAAAATCTTATTCTACTTTGCACAAGCTGTTCAGTTCTAATTCAGTGTAAAAAGGGACTTTGAGTTAGGCAGCTGATGATCAGAGCAAGTTCTTCTGGAATAACTGTAGAAATTTTCTTATATAAGCTGCATTTTGGCTGTCTAAAAACTCTCTTCCATGTTATTTCTAATTTGATATTGACTGCATAGTACCAAATTTTATTCTATGCACAAGCTCTTCAGTCCTAATTCTCGGTGAAAAGGACTTTGAGTTAGGCAGCTGATGGTCAGAGCAAATTCTGCTGGTATACTACAGAAATTTCCTTATTGAAGCTGTTTTTGGCTGCCCCTATTAGCAAAATTTAATGTGAGACCTTTAATAAATTTAAATGGTTGGGAATATCCTTTTTTGAACCCAAAATATTTGTGATTTACTTTCTTGCCTGTTACATTTCCTTATTCTGACAAAGTTGTATTGGATTATACCTAACACTGGTATCTTGACTTGTCTAGTAATTTTAGGTTGGGTTATTAATTTGTTGGCTTTATTCGGGTATGGATCTTACCCAGTTCTTGTGGATTATGACATGTAGTTGAAACACCTTGTTTTCTATTAAATATGATGGGTGCTTACGACATGAAGTGAGCATAGCACTTATTTGACTTATCAAACACTTTTTAACCACACATTGCAATTTATATTTTGGAGGAACTTTGAATTCCCCGAGTATTTTAGAGTATGATTTCAAGTAATTTTTCATGCACTTTAACCACGCAAGCATTTTGTTGAGGATGAATTCATATGGTACTGTCAAAAGTTTGGCAACTGGGCTTGTCAACTAAGTGTTTAAATTTGGTTGTGTTGGTGGGACAAGGTTCGTTAACATTACAATAATTGGGATATTTAGATTTTTTTCTCAAAAAAAGAAAAAAAGAGGGGTGAACGTTCACGGAATGCAGCAATAAAATAAATGATAAAGTCAGGCTTGTGAGTTTATATTAATGGATGCTATCTGTAATTGGCAAAGTTAGATGCTGTATTTTGTATAATTTAGAATGGTCACTATGATTTGGTTGAGGTGCAGTTACTGTATTCAACAGGTTTGATCTCATAGAAGAATGTGATTCGTTGTGTTTGTGTTATAACCAATTGAAGATTCGGTCAGGTTGTTTATCTATTTAGTTGGCTGTTATCAATGTGATTTGACTTATTTAATACCCAAAATTGACATGAATTAACATGAACACTCATCCCTTGAAACTAGTGATGGAACACCTCGATTAGTCCCACATAGAAAGTGGGCGAGACTAAGATTGACTTATAAGAGTATGACAGGGGTGCTACCATCAATTTTAGCCTAAGTATTTTGACTAGTGCTTTGGGTTCAATGAAGTTGACAGGTCAGTCAGCTCATCAGACCTGGGTCGTAACGTTTGATATCAGAGTCGATCTAGTATTGGGGCATGGTGAGAGGGCTTAAATAGGGAGGGATTACCCATGGATGGAGTCAGAGGACTCGTCGCTGCGTGGAGCCACCATTGAGCCACGTCTTATATGCGTCATGCTAGGATTTGATCTGGACTATGTTGGACTTTGATGAAAACATCAAGCTCTTATGTGGGAGAATTTGTAACATCCTGATTAGTTCCACATTGAAAGTGAACAAGACTAGGATTGACTTGTAAAAGTCTAATAAGTGTATTACTATTAGCTTCAACTTAAGTATTTTAATTAGCGGTTTGGGCTCAACGAAGTTGACATTATCAGTTAGCTCATCAGACTTCAGTCATGACAAGTGAATTAAAATCTAGCTTATGTAGTCTGCTGCATTTACTCCATAATGTCTAAATTGGGTTCTTTTTTGTTTATATTTTAAGTTGTACCTTTGATGCTTTTGTGAATATGCACTTGGTTGGTCTAAGATGACATATTTATGACCTAGACCAGTATATGCACAGTCCAATCCCCAGTGACTCCACTTGTGGTGCAAAGGTCAAGTAAAAAAATGCCACTTGCTAATATAATGCAGAATTTGGAGTCTGGAATTGGAATCTTATTTTCTTCCAAGTAGTGTTTTTTCCCATGGAAGTGAAACAGCCATTGCATGAATTCTTATGGAAACATCGTATGGAGCTTTTGTAAATTATATAAAAACTGGTGTCGTGAGATTGTTCAAGTTTTTAAGATAGAATTTGTGATGTTGAGTCATACACTGATGTATCATGAATGTGACCGTTATCTTGAGCTTGTATTCATGCGTACACTTAGTGCAACTGATATACTCCCATTATCAATTGCTTCCCGTATTCTTGGCTTTCTTCTACCTTTACATGCATATTGCCACAGAATTTTAAAAGGGAGGGAGCAATATATCCTAGATGTGAAGAAATATTAAACGGAAATAGTTTGTTGTAAAAAGCTGCTCCTAAATGGAGTACATGGTTGTTAAACCTTCGTCTCATTTTTTTTTCCTTTTTTTGTCTGTAACCTCAACTTATGTTTAGTAAAATTGCTTTCCCTTCCTCATGGAGTATGACCTGTCTTGCAGTTTATTCCTTGATGCTGATAGATAGCATGGAAGACACCGAAACAGTTTCTAGTGGCATTGAATCAGCAGGAATGATGTTGGAACAGCTTGGGAAGGCATTTGCTGATCTGGAGTCTCACAAAGAATCATCTCTGCAAAGCAAGATCAAGTGGGATGAAATCAAAGAACATTTCCAGAGTCTGGAGAGATTGTTGAAGGATAAATTGGAGGAAGTAAAAGTGAAGAAGAAGGCTTTTGAGGAGAAGCAATCAGAAGCTCAGGCATTGATTGCAGAAAAGGAGGCTGCTGTTTCTGCAAAAGAACATGCTTCATTAGCTCGTCTCCAGGAGCTGAGGGACTCAGCTGTTTCAGCCATAGCAGAGGCACGTCACAAGTATAAGGTGGCATCTCCTGAGCCTATTGATGTCAGGGGAAGCAAAGAAAAAAAGGTAAGCACCTCTCCCAATGATATCAATGCACCAAATCCTGCTTCAGAGGAAAAAAATCCTGATAATGCATTATGCGAGGTCCGTCCTCGGTTGAAGCAACTTTGCCAACAGATGGATGCAAAGGGACTTCTGAAATTTATTTTAGAAAAGAAGAGGAACCTTGGCAGCCTACGTGAGGAACTTTCACTAGCGCTGAAATATGCAACTGAGCCAGCCCGTTTGGTGCTGGAGTCCTTAGAGGGCTTCTACCCTCTTGACCAATCTAATTCACCAGGGAATGAGGATAATACCCTTCAGGGCCTGCGCAGAAGCTGTCTTCTAGTGATGGAATCTGCTGCCCCTCTATTGGGGTCAACAGAGCAAGGTGTTAATCCTTTGAGCTCTGAAATTAAACAGCAGGCCAAAGAAATTGCTGATAAATGGAGGCCGAAGTTGGCTGGTTTAAATTTAGATGCTTCTAATGGGTATTCATTGGAAGCACAAGCATTTCTGCAGCTCCTTGCTACTTTTAGCATTGCACCAGAATTTGATGAAGACGAACTTTGCAAGCTCGTCATAGCTGTCTCTCGTCGCAGGCAGGCACCTGAGTTTTGCCGTTCTCTTGGATTAACACACAAAACGCCAGGTTGGTATTTTGATAACTGGCCTCAAGAGTTCCAGTGACTTGGGCACTTCTTTGTTAGGTTGTCTTACAATGCTCCAAGAGGAGATGTGAGGTCAATGCAATAAGGATGGACTTCTTAAAAAAAATTAGAAATTAGTTCTTTGATATATAGTTGGTATCTTAATATCTGAGATGTGTTGTTCATGCAGGCCTTATTGAAGACCTGGTTAGCAAAGGGAGGCAAATTGATGCCGTCCACTTTGCACATGCCTTTCAGCTTACCGATCAGTTTCCTCCTGTCCCTTTGTTGAAAGCATATCTAAGGGACTTGAAAGATGCCAAAGAAACTAATGAAGACACAAGCACTGCTGCTGTACAGGTGATTGCTACCTTTGGTCACCAACTGGATTAGAACTTGGAACTAGGATCATTCTAGTGGTAAAAGGAAACCTTTTTTTTTTTCTATTGAGCAATTTGCACCCGTTTTCATTTCTTTTGAATTTCAATCTCTTCAGAAGGACTCTGCATCTGATGAGCTAGGTGCCATAAGGGCTGTCATTAAGTGTATTGAGGAGTACAAGCTCCAAGAAGAGTACCCTCTGGATCCCCTCCAGAAACAAGTTGCTCAGCTTGAAAAGGCTAAAGCTGACAAGAAACGAGGTGGAGATACTGCAAAATTCCAACCAAAAAGGCCTCGTGCAAGTGGAGGTTATGTTCCTCGTAGGCATGCTGGTGCTGTCAATAACTGGCAGCGCCCACCCTTGGCTTTTGATCATAGGGCTCCGTATGCTGGTGGTGCCGAAAGGTATGCGTACAACGTACCACCAGCCTACGAAGCACCACCGGTACATGCTGCATATGGGCAACAAGCACACCCTCAGAGAGCATACCACTATCCAGATGAGCGAGGCCCCTCTGTGCCCTATGGCGGTGCCACATCGAACTATGGAAGCTACACAAACACTACCTTGCATTCTGCTTCGAACAACTATGCTAATTATATGGGCCCTGGAGTGCCATCTGCTTCGTCAACCTATGGGGGATACACTGGCACTAGTTATCAGCCCCCACACCAGTCTTATATGTGAAGGTGATCACCAGACACCCAGGATGTAGTAGCTGCTAGATGAACATTTTAGAATAGGTAATCGAAATATGGCAGCAAGCACATGTTATCTGATGGATGCAATCTTGAACTCACTTTCTGACCCTTATGACGGTCAAATTTATTTCCTGGATCTTGTGATGTAACCGTGTATGGTATAGTAGTTCTCTTGTTCCGTGCTTCTCGAGTCTCAGAGCATGAGTTGTTGGTTGATTAAAGTGTGCTTGCAATCCATTTAGGTCAATGATAGCAGCAGAGACATGCTTGAACAGCCATAAATCACCATGGGATTGTCCAGGAGTAATACTCCTTTCGAGAGTCGTGTTACACAGGAAAACCATAAATTAGCTCAGTTGAAGATTTGCCAGGTAAAGTGATTCAAACGATTTGCCGATGCCACGTTCTTGATTTAGATGCACTGAGATAGGCTTTGGTATCAAGTTTTTAATTTCAAATAATACCATTTGCTATCGGGTGGAATGCTCAATATCACCTCGTATCGGATGTAACGATCGAAATTTTAATCGTTATCACCCGACACAGTTCGGTAAAGATCGATTTCGACTGTTATCGATCTATAAGAGTGCTCTAAAAGTTACAGATCGATAACGATCAAAATAGACTGTTATTGATCAGTAACAATGCTCTAACAATCATTTTGAAGCCCTTTCTCATGAGTTTCTAAACTCATATTCTCCCCTATTTCACTCAATTTCACTCTCATACTCTTTTAAATTACATCAAACTCATTTTTTCTTACATTTACACTCTCTTAAACTCTACAAAGTAATGATTTATGAATTGACAATTTAAATGAGTTTTCTGCAAATAATTCAATATTTACATTAGAGCAATCCGTAACGAATCTTGTATAAGGCTATTCCTCAAAGTTCCAAAAAAAAATGTTATACTATTCTTACCTAATTTATATTAGTTTTGCTAAATTTATACTATTACTATATTTATTTCTAACTTAAAAATCATATCTTAACTTTTTTTATTTTTAGATATTTTCGGAAGATTTTACTCCTAAATTAGGTGTACCACTCGATATACCCTAGCCCTAACGTACTGCAAGAGTACATAGTTCTATACCGTACCGAGTGAAGCTCAAAACTTTTGTACGATACGAGATTTCAATCTTGCTTGATATTAATACATAAAAGAGTTTCCAAAGTATCAAAACTTATTGCATGTTGATCACACAATTGATTGGATCTCGAGTCAAATTGGTAATGTACATCATCTTGTTTTTAACCTAGGAAAGAAGTTTTTCCTTCTTGATAAAGGATAAGAGACGTAGGTAAACTTTGATTAAAATTTATAGGATGACTCAACCTAAGGTAAATAAGATATATACATCAAAGTTTTAGGTATGAAATTTATAAATTGATGTTTGAAACATAAATTTATTACTAATAGATTAATATTTTAGATGTAAGAGAAACTTAAGATGATGTCTCAAACTCTTATCTTAAATAAGTGAGATATATATATTGGGGTTAAGGTTCATTTTAACCCGTATGGTTTTGGTCATGGTTCATTTAAGCCCTTATGGTTTACTCGTATATAAATAACCTCTATATTTTAAAAAATGTAACATAATGTCTGAATTAATAGATATTAGAGTCTATGACACGTTGACCCATAATAAACTATTAATATAATAATATATATAATTTAATTTTTTAAAAAAGAGTCATTTTAGCCTATGTAGTTTTAGTCATGAATCACTTAAGCCCTTATGATTTTATTTGTCTAAAATAACCCATATATTTTTAAAATATAACATATAAGCCTCTCTCGTTAAGTCTGAGTTGACAAATTTTAGAGTTTGCTTGCGTGACATGCTGACTCATAATAAATCATTAATATAATGACGTGTGTAATTTAAGTTTAAAAAAATATCTATCTTGTCGAGGAAGATGAAGCAATAGAGGCTGTAGCGTCGGACAAAGGCAGAGAGGCAGAGGTGTGAGGGGCCGGAGGCGGAGGTGAAGGAGAGCTGGACCACCATGTCGTAGGCATGATAGGTGGGGGCATAAGAGAGGATGAAGTGTGAGGTGATGGGGATGAAGACTCCGAGGAGGAGGAAAATAGATCATGAGACCATTGGATGCCTAACGAATGATTGGTTGATGCACATCTACCTGAGGTAAGACTATAAGCTCTTGAGCTTGTCGTCAACGCGGGAGAGGCTATGTGCGTACAATGCTCTACGAGGAAACAACGACTCGATGCTATTGCTGATGGTTGCTCTCACAACGCCTCCTCCCGCCATTGATGGTGGTTTTAATTTTTTAATTTAAATTATATATATTATTATATTAATAATTTATTATGAGTCAGTATGCTACATAAGCAAACTTTAACTTCTATTAACATAGATTTTATAAGAGGGGCTTATATATTATGTTTTTGAAAATATATAAGTTATTTTAAACACGAGTGAAACCATAAGAGCTTAAATAGTCTATCATCAAAACCATAATTACTAAAATAATTTTTTTAAAAAAATTAAATTATATATATCATTATATTAATAGTTTATTATGAATCAACATGTCACGTAAGAAGACTTCAACATCTGTTAACTAAAACTTGATAGGAAGAGCTTATATACTATGTTTTTAAAAATATAGATGTTATTTTAGACATAAGTAAACTATATGGATTTAAGTGATCAATGACCAAAACCATTAGAACTAAAATGGATCTTAACCCTATATATTACCACCAACAAACATATTATACTTATAAAAACTTTAAAGATCGAGGATACTCAAATTAAGGGTGATTTAGGTATAATGCACTATATTAATATTTTAGATGTGAAAATTTTATAAATTGAGATTTCAATTCTTAACATAAAGGTGAATCAAGGATATCACCGCCTGACGAGAAAAAAAAAACTTCATTTAGCTGAAAAGAAAAAGGATCGAACAAAACTAAGTTTCAAAGAAAGATTTTGTTTTGTAAAGCGACTTCCATAATATAGTCCAAACAAAGTAAGGACAAGACAGTCTCCTACAAGTACATTCCTCGCTGGCAAAACCCGAGTGCTACATTTATTTACCACCATATAATGTATAGATATGGTAACAGCAACAGCAGGTGATTCCGGCTCATGGGCATTTGGGCTTCCTGTTCTTGCCCTTGGTGACCTCGTCCCTGTAGCAAGGGCACTCAACCTTGTTCCCGTAGGTCCCCGAAGGCACACACTTGCACTCCTCGAAGCACACCCCGCAGTAGCGCAGGCACAGGTCTATCACGCAGGCCTTGGCGCATCTCACTTTGCACTTGGACTCGCAGAAGGCTGAAGCAAGGAGAAAAGGAGGTGCAGGAAGCCACACGAGTACCATCAAACACCAACAAGTCAAATATTTTATTTGTTATAGGACTTGCAGATTTTTCAACACATCAATTTCTTTTGTGCTATCTCAAAGTCCCAGGAACCAATATATGCTTCATCCCTTTCAAAGATTTCCTACTGTCCACCGTCTACTGCGTGCAATTAACAGCTATAGAGTCACGACAAGAGGACTGATGACAATGATATAAGAAGAAAATAAATCGATCAGAAACAAAAGGCATATTATGTAACCGTTATTATTAAATATATTTAATAATAATGTAATCATTCTCATTAAGATTCATAATTCATTATCATGAATTTCTTCATTAATTATGGTTTAAATGATTTCAGTTTTTTATTCTTTATACATGAAACTGTTATTATTAAATTAAATATTTAATATCATTAAAGTTCTTCGTTATGGTCCAAACATTACAAATTTGAATTAATTCTTAAACGTTATGAATTGGTGATAATAAATGTTCTTGATGGGAGAACATCTATATATATGAGGATTTTAGTCCTTGGGCTCAATCATCTCTTTAAAGCGAAAGACTTTTCTACACCATTAAAGCGAGAGTTTTGAGTCGAGAAGTGCCAAAGTTCAAGAAGAAACCTCTGCAGAAATTTTTGACAACAATGGCTGGAGGTATGCAATTTTGTTTCCGCATTAGTTTTTTATTATGTTTCTATTATAATGATTTAGAAACACAAGTTGGTTTCAGTGATTTCTAACATTTGGTATCAGAGTATTTTGACCCCTACCTTGATACGAAAGAGTTTTCATTTTTATACCATGAAAATGATTTGATTTTGGTTTCTTCTTGGAAACTTCTTGATATATTTTATTGAAAATCATGAGGAAATATCATTTTCAATATTTTAGTCGATAAAATACTCATATTATGTATGCATATTTATTTATATAAAATTATGCCTTTGAGTAAATTTTTTATGTTTAAAATGTCAAGTGATCCATATAATCTTAATTAATTAAGAATTAGTCATAGCATCCTTAATTAATTAAAATTATATATAAAGTTAAAATAAGGATCACATAAGTAATTAGACATCATATTGTGACTGATTATATTTCATATAATAATTGTTATCCCATAGGATCTTTTATTATATTTAATATAATTAATCAGGATAAAATATCAGATTACTTTTATAATTTATCCACAGAGATTATGAATTGGAATATAATTTGATAGTTTTATCATAAAGATCATATGAATATATTTGAATTAAGAATTTAGCCCACAGGCAATTTTTATGACATTAGATTTATATTTTTGGCATGTTTCACATTGGTAAAATATGTAATTTAGTCTATTAAGCTTCAAATTTTGACATAAGCATGTTTTATTTTATGCAGTTTCTCAAACTGTTAATTTATCTGATATTCGATGTGATATTCCCGAACTTAATGGTGATAACTATAAGATATGGAAGGAGAGGGTTCTCATCCATTTAGGGTGGATGGATATCGATTATGCTATCAGGAAAGATGAACCACCTATAGTCACTAATGCCAGCACTCCAACTGAGATCATGTTATATGAGCGATGGGAGTGATCCAATCGGCTCAGCGTGATGTTTATCAAAACTAAGATGACTGTTGGCATACGTGGTTATGTTGACCAGCATGAAAATATCCGAGACTTGCTAAAAGCTATTGATGAACAATTCGTCACTTCGGATAAGGCACTAGCAAGTACCCTAATAATGAAATTCTCATCCCTTAGACTCACCAACATAAAGGGTGTACGTGAGCACATAATGCAAATGCAAGATATTACGGCTCAACTTAAGAAACTTGAGGTTAATATGTCAGAATCCTTCCTAGTGCACTATATTCTGAACACCCTTCCACCTCAATATGACCCTTTTAAAATTTCATACAATATACATAAGGACAAATGGTCAATCAATGAATTAATGACCATATGTGTTCAAGAAGAAGAGAGGCTAGTGATGGAATTGGGTGAGAGTGCATTGGTAGTAACTACTCGCGGGAAGAACAAAATTGACAAACATCAAGCCAATCAGAAAGCTCATCAGCAGGGAAAAGGTAAAATTCCACCCCAAGCTGATATCAAGAAAGAAGCAAGGTGTTTCTTTTGTAAAAGAAAGGGACACATGAAGAAGGAATGCACGAAATTCCAACGGTGGCTTGAAAAGAAAGGTAAACCAACCTCATATGTATGTTATGAATCTAATATGGTCAATGTTAATATTAACACCTGGTGGATTGACTCTGGATCAACAATCCATATTACAAACTCTTTGCAGGGTATGCAAAACCTAAGGAAGCCAGTGGGAAGTGAGCAAAACATCTTATCAAGAAATAAGATGGGCTCATATATGGAGGCAATTGGAACATGCATTTTAACTTTAACTAGTGGTTTTGTTTTAAAATTGGAAAGAACCTTTTATGTACCAAGTTTCTTACGAAACTTAATTTTTGTTTCTAGACTCGTACCATTTGGGTATTTCTTTAATTTTAAAGACACATCATTTTATTTATTACATAAATCTGATTGTGTTGGGAATGGTATTTTGTCTGATGGTCTTTACCATATTTTATTATAAAATGATAATACTCAAAGTTAAATGCATGTTCATGCTGGCATTAAGAGGTGTAATATTAATGAGGACTCCTCTATATTATGGCATCGGAGATTAGGACATATCTCCATAGAGAGAATTAAGAGATTAGTTAAAGATGGGGTACTTAGTACTTTTGATTTTACTAATTTTAAGACTTGTGTGGACTGTATTAAGGGAAAGTAGACCAATAAGTCCAAAAAGGGTGCTAATAGGAGTTCAGACTTATTAGAGATAATTCATACTGATATATGTTATCCAGACATGGACATACATAGTCAGAAATACTTCATCTCCTTTATAGATGATTACTCATGATATATGTATATATATTTGCTTCATAACAAAAATGAAGCATTGGATGCCTTCAAAGCCTTTAAGGCTGAAGTTGAGAACCAATGTGGTAAGCAAATTAAAATTATGAGATCAGATAGGGGTGGAGAATATTATGGTAGATATACTAAAAATGGACAAGCACCTGGTCCTTTTGCTAAGTTTCTTCAAGAACATGGGATTGTTGCCCAATACACTATGCCTGATTCTCCAGACCAGAATGGTGTTGCAGAAAGAAGAAACCGAACATTATTAGACATAGTGCGGAGTATGCTTAGCAACTCCAATCTTCCTAAGTTCTTGTGGACTGAAGTACTAAAGACGACTGTGTATATATTAAACCGAGTTCCAACCAAGGCTGTCCAAAAGACACCATTTGAATTATGGAAAGGTTGGAAACCAAGTTTGCGACATATGTGCGTTTGGGGATGTCCGTCTGAAGTCAGGATATATAATCCACAAGAGAAGAAATTGGACCCGAGGACTATTAGTGGGTATTTCATTAGATATACCGAAAAGTCCAAAGGTTACAGATTCTATTATCTATCTCACACAACTAGGATTGTGGAATCAAGAAATGCTAAATTTCTTAAGGATGATGTGATTAGTGGGAGCGATCATTTCAGGAACATAGTTTCCTCACATGATCATATAGAATATCAACCTTCCACATCAAATGACAGATTGGTTATAGTTCATAGCACTCCTCAAGTACAAACTAGTGCTGAACAACTAATCATTGAAATTCCACAAGTTGTTGATAGTATTCTAATAGATCAAGCAGTTCATGAATTACAACAAGCTCCTGAATAACTAGTTGAACCACAAATTCCTCAAGGAACCATTAGTACAACATTAAGAAGATCTACTAGAAATAAAAGATCAGTAATTCCTAGTGATTATGTTGTATATCTACAAGAATCTGATTATAATATTGGAGCCAAAAATGATCCTGAAACATTTTCACAAGCCATGAGTTGCAAAGAGTCAAATTTGTGGCATGATGCCATGAAAGAAGAGATGAATTCCATGATGAGCAATAGAGTCTAGGATCTTGTAGAGTTGCCTAATGAAGCAAAGGCTATTGGTTACAAATGGGTCTTTAAATCTAAGAAAGATTTGTTAGGCAACATTGAGAGATACAAGGCAAGACTTGTTGCAAAGGGATTTACTCAAAAAGAGGGAATCGATTATACGGAGACGTTTTCTCCTGTATCTAAGAAAGATTCTCTACGTATAATTTTGGCATTATTTGCTCATTTTGACCTTGAATTGCAATAAATGGATGTGAAAACAGTATTTCTTAATGGAGATCTAGAGGGAGAGGTTTATATGAAACAACATGAAGGTTTCTCCTCTAGTGTTGGTGAACACTTAGTTTGCAAGCTTAGGAAGTCTATATACGGCTTAAAACAAGCCTCCCGCCAATGGTATTTTAAATTTCATGAAGTGATTTCTTCATTTGGATTTGTTGAAAATCCCATGGATCAATGCATATACCTTAGTGGGAGTAAAATATGTTTCCTTGTTTTATACGTAGATGATATTTTGCTTGCAACCAACGATAAGGGTTTGCTGCATGGGTGAAGCATCTTATGTCATTGGCATTAAGATTCACAGAGATAGACCTCGAGGCATTTTAGGTCTATCACAAGAAACTTATATTGATAAACTTTTAAAAAGATTTCGGATGAAGGATTGTTCACCAAGTGTTACTCCCATTGTGAAAGGTGATAGGTTCAATTTGAACTAATGCCCAAAGAACAACTTTGAAAGGGAATCAATGAAAAACATCACATATGCTTCTGTCGTAGGAAGCCTTATGTATGCACAGGTCTGTACTAGACCTGATATTGCATTTATTGTGAGGATGCTAGGTCGATATTAGAGTAATCCAGGTATGGACCATTGGAGAGCTGCAAAGAAAGTGTGAGGTATCTATAAGGAACCAAAGATTACATGCTTATATATAGACATACAGACAATCTGGATGTGATTAGTTACTCAGATTCAGACTTCGCCGGTTGTGTTGATTCTCATAAATCAACATTAGGATATATTTTTATGATGGCCGGTGGAGCTATTTCTTGGAGAAACGCTAAGCAGACCTTGACTGCTACTTCTACCATGGAAGTTGAGTTTGTCTTATGTTTTGAGGCTACTTCACATGGTGTATGGATTAAGAGTTTCATTTCTGGGCTTAGAATCATGGATTCTATTTCTAAGCCATTAAGAATTTTTTGTGACAATTCAACTACTGTCTTTATGGCTAAAAACAATAAAAGTGGAAGTTGAAGTAAACACATTGACATTAAGTATTTAGCCATAAGAGAACGTGTAAAAGAAAAGAAAGTGGTCATTGAGAATATTAGCACTGAATTGATGATTGCTGATCCTTTGACTAAAGGCATGCCACCTCTGAAATTCAAGGATCATGTAGAGAAAATGAGACTTGGTTCCACTTTGTAATGATATTGAAACTCTTATATATTGTGAAAATTTCTCATTCATGTGCATATTATTTTAAGAAAATATATTGTTACTCGACCAAGAATAAACATAAGGTTTATTCATTAAGTAATATTACCACATTAAGATTAAGAAACTAAATACATCATGATACATGGATGATAATACTCGCTCTTAGAGGACTTATCGCTATGATTTGTGTATTTATTTCTTAAGAAAGTTGTTCAAGAAAGATTAATTCAAATTATTAAGATAAACGTATGGATCAAGTAGGAGAATGTAACCGTTATTATTAAATATATTTAATAATAATGTAATCATTCTCAATAAGATTCATAATTCATTATCATGAATTTCTTCATTAATTATGGTTTAAATGATTTCAGTTTTTTATTCTTTATACATGAAACTATTATTATTAAATTAAATATTTAATATTATTAAAGTTCTTCATTATGGTCCAAACGTTACAAGTTTGAATTAATTCTTGAACATTATGAATTGGTGATAATAAATGTTCTTGATGGGAGAACATCTATATATATGAGGATTTTAGTCCCTGGGCTCAATCATCTCTTTGAAGCGAAAGGCTTTCCTACACCATCTAAAGCGAGAGTTTTGAGCCGAGAAGTGCCAAAGTTCAAGAAGAAACCTCTGTAGAAATTTTTGACAACAATGGCTGGAGATATGCTATTTTGTTTCTGCATCAGTTTTTTATTGTGTTTCTATTATAATGATTTAGAAACACAAGTTGGTTTCAGTGATTTCTAACATATTACCTTCCCACAAGAGCATTAAGATCTAGACGGTATTCGGCCTGATATGCATTCGATTCATCAGTACCAAGAATCTAGAAAACGAGAGAAGAAACGAATCAACTGCAAACCAACCAAACTAGATAAATCTCCAGCATAAATACCATTGGTCCAACAAACATTGGTATATTAACAAAGCACAACACAATAAATTTGTGCGAAAGCATCCGAAATAGAAGTAACAACAGTTAACAAGCCGATCATGATTGTCATGGCTTGTTAAAATTTATTATGTTGTGGATTGTCATGGCTTGTTAAAATTTATTACCTTGGCAATTAAAAAAAAAAGGTTCCTTGCAGAATATCTGCAATCAAACAGCCGTGAAATGCTTACCGTATATGATTATAACATTCCCTTTGTTTTTTTAATTATTTATAAGGATCTATTTATAAATCGGATGATTTATAATGTAAACATAGTAAATTCAGTGATCAAAGTCTTAAGTTAAAAAATAAAAATAAAAATAATAATTTTATCCCATCGTCTCTCATGCATGTTGGGCTGACAGCCCATATTCAGCCCAAGGTGGGCTTTATCTAATCCCAATTTATATTAGGGGAGGTGTGGTGGCTATAAAAAGAGACAGAAAAAGATAGCAATAAGGCAGTTTTTGGCAACCACGGAATTCTAAAGAAAAGGAGGAGAACAAGGCAGAAAATGAAGAGAAAAAAAGGGAAGAAGACAAGGACAACATAGAGAGACTATTCTCAATCATCTAGCAGTGCTTTCATCTCAGGATAGATCAGATCTATAATAGATTCTTACTGTGATTACTTGGGGAGAATTAGGGAGGATTTAGATATTGTGCACAGTGACGTGATCTTTGTATCCCAATTATTCTCTTGTGATTGTTGCTAGGGTTTTGGGCAAGAGATTGAGATTTGTATATTTATTATTATTATAGTGGATTATCTCTAGTTTGCCCCGTGATTTTTACCCTTCACATTGAAGGGGTTTTCCACATATATCTTGGTGTTCTATTTGATTGTGGTTCCATTTAATTCCGCTGTGTGTTATGGCCTGCTATTATTTGTTCATATACAAAAGTTTATTTCTATTTATATCCCATCAACTAGTATTAGAACAGGGTTATAGTGATTTAATTTTGTATTTGAATATGGAGGCTAGTAATGTTTCTCGCATGATTAGTTTAAATGGAAACAATTGGATGATATAAAAACTAAGAATGGAAGATCTCTTGTATTGCAAAGATTTGTATGGACCTTTGCAGGGGGATAGTGCAAAACCCACAACTATGACAGATGATGAGTGGAAGAGGTTAGATCGAAAAACAGTTGGGTTTATTCGACAATGGCTTGATGATAGTGTCTTTCACCATGTTTCTATTGAAAGTACTACATATTCTCTTTGGAAAAAATTGGAAGGTCTCTATGAAAGAAAAACAACTAGTAACAAAGCATTTTTGATTAGAAAACTTGTGAACCTAAAATATAGAGAGGGTGCTTCTATTACTGAGCATTTGAATGAAATACAGAGTATTACTAACTAGTTATCCTTTATGAAAATGTCTCTTGATAATGAGTTGCAAGCATTGTTACTTCTCAGTTCATTACCAGAAAGTTGGGAGACACTAGTGGTTTCCCTCAGTAATTCTGCGCCAAATGGTGTTGTCACCATGAGTTAAGTAACAAGCAATTTGTTGAATGAGAAGTTGAGAAGAAAGAATTTAGCAACATCTCAGAATGATTCACAAGCACTTATCTCAGAGAACAGAGGAAGGTCAAAGTCTAGAAGCAATTCACGCATGGGTAGGAGCAAGTCAAGATCAAGAAAAGATATTGTTTGCTATAACTGTGGCGACAAAGGACATTATAATAACCAATGTAAGCAACCTAAGAAGAGCAAGAAAAAGAGAAAAGAAGTGGAGTCTACAGAGTCAAAGGATAATACTACAACTATAGTGCAGGGTGGTGATTATTTGATTTTGTCTTCTTCTGATGATATTTTTTCTTGTGTGTGTTAGGATCTTGAGTGGGTGATTGACACAGGTGCTTCTTATTATGCTACACCACAGAGGGAGTTTTTTGCTACATACAGGTCTGAAAATTTTGGTGTTGTCAAGATGGGCAACTATGTCATAGCAGACATCCATTTAAAGATCAACCTTAGCTGCAAGTTGGTGCTTAAGGATGTGAGGCATGTAGTTGACTTGAGGCTGAATTTAATTTTAGTTGGAAGACTAGATGATGAAAACTATGATAGTAGATTTTATAGAGGGCAATAAAAGCTTAGTAAGGGTTCTCTTGTTATAACTAGTGGAAAGAAATGTCATACTTTGTACAAGTTGCAAGCTAAAGCTTATGGTGAGCAATTAAATGCTATAGAGAAAGACTTCAGCATAGAGTTGTGGCATAGGCGACTGGGACACATGAGCGAGAAGGGGCTGCAAGCTCTTTCCAAGAGAGAGGTATTGCCAGACCTTAGAGGTACACATTTGAACCCCTGTATTGATTGTTTGGCTGGTAAACAACATAGAGTTTCATTTGCTAGTCCTGCTATGTCTAGAAAAATGTATGCCTTAGACTATGTTTATACAGGTATGTGGTCATTTGAGAACAAAAACTCCTAGTGGATCTGTTGATGTTCCTGGTATAAGTGATACACTTTATTTTGTCACTTTTATAGATGATTTTTCCAGAAAAGTTTGGGCCTATGCTTTGAAGACCAAAGATCAGGTGATTAATGTCTTCAAAGAGTTTCATGCTAGGGTTGAAAGGGAGACAGAAAGGAAATTGAAATGCATAAGATCAGATAATGATTGTGAGTATACAAGATTATTTAATGATTATTGTAGGTCACATGGGATTCAACATGAGATGACATTTCCTGGTACACCTCAACATAATGTAATTGCAGAGAGGATGAACCGCACCATCATGGAAAAGATCAGTTGTATGCTTTCACAGGCCAAGCTACCCAAAAGGTTTTGGGATGAGGCTTTGAGGATTGCAGTTGATGTGATCAACTTATCACCATGTACAATCCTAGATAGTGATGTTGTAGAGCATATATGGTCAGGGAAAGATGTTTCCTACAAACATTTGAGAGTGTTTGGTTATCGTGCATTTGCACATGTTCCAGATAATGAGAGGTCCAAGCTGGATGGTAAGACTAAAGAATGTATTTTTCTTGGCTACTTACATGATCAATTTAGTTACAAGCTTTGGGATCCAGAAAAGCAGAAGGTATTCAGAAGCAGAGATGTAGTCTTCTTTGAGGATCAAACCTTTGAAGATTTGAAGAAGAAGACACTGGCCAAAACTTCTGTAGAAGGATTAGCAGATTGTGACCCAATTACTCCTCTAGTATATCAGGGTGATGAGGGAGATGCGCAGGAAGATGGTGTAGAGCCTGATGTTGATCTACCTGCAGGACATGTTGAGCAAGAAGAAGTTGGAGAGCAACTTCCCGTAGAACCTCAATTGAGAAGATCTTCTAGACAACGTCAACCTTCTAGAAGATACTCTACAGATGAGTATGTGATGCTTACTAATGCAGGTGAACCAGAGAGTTATCAGGAAGAAGTTGAAAGTGAGCAGAAAGAGAAGCAGTTACAGCTTCAGAAAATTCACACAGATGACAACGGAGCAGACATGTTGACAAAGACCTTACCAAAAGAAAGACAGGAGATATGTCGACAGTTGGTCGGTATGGCTTCACATTGAGGAGTCATGGGACAACCTCCCTTATGGGCTGAAGGGGGAGGTTGTTGGGCTAGAAGCCCATATTCAGCCCAATGTGAGCTTTATCAGCTCACAGCTCACCCCCTCTTAACCTAACCCTAATTTATATTGGGGGGGTGTGGTGGCTATAAAAAGAGGCAGCAACAAGGCAGTTTTTGGTAGTCACGGGATTCCAAAGAAAAGGAGGAGAACAAGGCAGAAAACGAAGAGAAAGAAAGGGAAGAAGACAAGGATAACATAGAGAGACTGTTCTCAATCATCTAGCAATGCTTTCATCTCAGGTTAAATCAGATCTACAGTAGATTCTTACTGTGATTACTTGGGGAGAATTAAGAAGGATTTAGATATTGTGCACAGTGACGTGATCCTTGTATCCTAGTTATTCTTTTGTGATTGTTGCTAGGGTTTTGGGTAAGAAATTGAGATTTATATATTCATTATTATTATAGTGGGTTATCTCTAGTTTGCCCCATGGTTTTTACCCTTCACATTGAAGGGGTTTTCCACGTATATCTTGGTGTTCTATTTGATTGTGGTTCCATTTAATTCCGTTGTGTGTTATGGCCTGCGAGTATTTGTTCATATACAAAAGTTTATTTCTCTTTATATCCCATCAATGCACTCTATTAGTGAGAGGAAGAGAAGAAGGGAAGAAGAGGAGAGGAAGAGAAGAAGAAGAAGAAGAGGGGGAAGAGGGAGAGGAGAGACCTTTGTTTCCCATAGGAGGAAACATAGGAGGTGTGGGGCGTCGGGGAGGAGAAGGGAAGAAAAGAAGAAGAAGAAGTGGGAGAGAAAAAGAAGAAGCGAGAGATGGTAGCTGTGTGCTAGGGCTGCGCACCTCTGTTTCTTGCAGGAGGAAACAGAGGAGAGCAGGTGCTATGCGTTAGGGAGGAGAAGGGGAGAAGAGGAGAAGAAGAGAAGAAGGGAAGAAGATGAGAAGAAGAAGAAGAAGAAGAAGAAGAAGAAAAAGAAGAAGAAGAAGAAGAGGGGAAGGTGGCTGCGGCCATGGCAGCTACGACCATGGTTACGGCTATGGCAGCTGTGGTTGGGAAAGAAGAAGAGGAAGGAAGAAGGGAAGGAGAGGAAGAAGAGAAGGGAAAGAAGGGGCCTGTGGCTACGGCTGCAACTACGACAGTTGCAGCTGGGAAAGAAGGGAAGGAAGGAAAAGAAGAGAAGAGAAAGGAAGAAGGGAAGGAGATGAAGAAGAGAAGGGAAAGAAGAAGGGGCTGTGACTGCGGCGGTGGCAGCTGTGTTGGGAAATCTTGGGGGCGACATCACATGCGCAGCGGAAGAACAAGGAAACAAAATCCCTGATTCCCAAAGAGATGTTCGTCATCATGCGAAGATTGGTGCGCAAAATCCATGAAACTTAAAACTGTGTATAGAGTAGATTGTGTTACCTAGGGAGATCGTATATCCCTGTTTCCTTGCAAATCTTTAGGAGAGGGTGAAGGAGGTCAAGCGTCCTCCTCTCTAGCGGTGATCCACACAGCAAGGCTGCGACGACGCTCCTCAAAACTCCAAGCCTGCTCTAAGGTGGAGAGGGGGAGGAGAATAGGAGAGGCAAGCAAAGGCTTTAGCCTATGAGGCTCTGAATCCCTCATATTTATAGAGGTCTCTTGTCAAACCCTAATGGATCCTCGCCTAGTGGGTATTGGATCCGCATCCAATAACCCAAGCCTTTTAGATTAGTGAATCTCTATCCAATAATCTCTCATGGGCTCTTATTGGATCTCGTCTATGGGATCCAATAATTCAGAGACTTATTGGATATCCAATAAGACAAGGGCTCCGTCGGATATCTCATATCCGAACCTCTACTTATCGCAATGCCTACCATATGTGTGTGACCCTCTAGGCTCAATATCGAGCTGGCCGTAAGTCATACCTGTCAGAACTCCTTCTAACTCAGTGAATTATTATCTCTGTAATAATTCACTTGACTCATCGACTACGGACGTACCAGGCCACTACACCGTAGTCCCCAGACGATACAGGGGAATCCAATCCATTGGACCAGTCTGTCCTCAATTACTAGTATCCCAAAGACTGTATATCGAGCATGGTGCTATTAGACCCATACGATTTCTAGTCGAGTCTCGCTCTAATCGGATTCTCCCGGAGAACTCTTTCTCTCTCAACCCGAATGACCCTGGCTAGGGATTTGTTTGAGCAAGAACACATGAGATATTCCTCTCATGATGCCAAGAGTGGATGATCCTCTATTAACACTCAATAGCCCTCGTAAAGTCGACTACCAGTCCCAATGACCAACTGTACTAGATCTGGGACAGCCAAACCTATAAGTCTGGTATCAAAGAGTGGAGCACTCATATAGGACATCCTTGGTATCTCAAGTCTAAGGACTAGATACACCACTAAGACTACGAAATCACTGTTTGACAATAAGGCATCATCAACCATCCAACATTCCGTAAGCGGATCAATCAGTGACCTCATTCTCTAATGAGCACCTATATTGTATCCCTAGTGTCCCTATATAAGCAGCTATGAGACCAGCTGCATCCATCATATGGACGAGTATACAGCACACCAGTCTGTTCGGTTATCATGTTTTCTCTCTTGAGTAACCTATGATCGGGATTATTTAGGATATGTGTTTAAAGGTGAATCAATCTCATTATCGTGATCTCATCATGATCCGATTCCCAATGCACAAATCCAAGGACATCACAATATATATATGCATATATGCAATAGTTATAAAGTGATATATGCAGAAATATAATAAGCAAAAAGATTCTGTATCAAGTCACATGTGCCATCACTCACGTGATTGGCTTGCTGGGCACCTATGACTAGCAATGTCCCACTTGACCTAAAGCCAATCACCTATGTGTCTGATCCCCATCAGACCCCTATGACTCTCAAAGATAATCTAAGACAACGGTTTAGTTAGTGGATCTGCAATGTTATCTTCGGATGTAACTCTTTCCACTGCTACATCTCCTCGGGTTATGATATCTCTGATAAAGTGGAACCTCCTTAGAACATGCTTAGATTTATGATAAGACCTAGGTTCCTTCGCTTGAGCAATCGCCCCGTTGTTATCGCAATATAAGGAGATCGGCTCCTCGCTACCCGACACGACTCCCAAATTTGTGATGAACTTCTTCAACCAGACTCCCTCCTTTGCTGCATCTGATGCAGCAATGTACTCCGCCTCTGTGGTCGAGTCAGCAGTAGTATCTTGCTTGGAACTCTTCCAGCACATTGCTCCTCCATTCAAGGTGTACACATACCCTGAATTCGACTTGCTATCATCGACATCAAACTGAAAACTTGAGTCAGTGTAGCCTTCAACCTTAAGGCTATTACCTCCATATACTAGTAAAAGATCCTTAGTCCTTCTCAAGTACTTAAGGATACACTTTACTGCTTTCCAGTGCTCCAAGCCTAGATCCGCCTGATACCTGCTCGTGACACTCAAAGCATGCGTTATATCAGGCCTAGTACATAGCATGACATATATGATAGACCCTATTACTGAGGCATAAGGTATCATATCCATGTTCGCCCTTTCTTCTAGCGTCTTTGGGGACATACTCGTAGAAAGCGATATCCCATGTCTCATCGGTATGAGACATCTCTTGGAATTTTCTATGCCAAACCTTTTGACAATGGTTTCTATATACCTGGACTAGGACAAGCCAAGCATCCTTTTGGATCTATCTCTATATATTTGAATCCCCAAGATATAGGATGCTTCCCCTAAGTCCTTCATGGAGAAGTGTCTAGATAACCAAGCCTTTACTATGGATAGCATTCCTACGTCATTCCCAATGATCAGGATGTCATCCACATATAACACCAAAAAGGTGATAGCGCTCTCACTTACCTTCCTGTACACACAAGGCTCATCTTCGTTCTTAACAAAGTCATAAGATCTGATTGCCTCATCAAATCTTATGTTCCAACTTCTGGAAGCTTGCTTTAGTCCATAAATGTATCTAAGCAACCTACACACTTTATTTGGGCAGTTCTTGGACACTAATCCCTCAGGTTGCATCATATACACCTCCTTCTCGAGGTTCCCATTGAGGAATGTGGTTTTCACATCCATCTGCCAGATCTCATAATCATAGGGTGCTGCAAAAGCCAATAGAATTATGATGGATTTTAGCATTGCTACGGGTGAGAAGGTTTCGTCGTAGTCAACACCTTGCCTTTGACGATACCCCTTAGCCACTAGCCTTGTTTTATAAGTCTCTACCTTTCCATCTATTTCGATCTTTTTCTTAAAGATCCACTTGCAACCGATGGGTACAATACCTTTGTGCGTATCAACTAGGTTCCAAACCTTGTTGGAGTACATAGAATCCATCTCAGAATTCATGGCTTCTTGCCACTTCCCGGAGTCTATACTCATAATAGCCTCCTCATAGGTCTGAGGATCAATATCCTCATCATCCTCTCCTCTAATATGTCCCACATATCTCTTAGGAGGCTGAGATACTCTATCAGACCTACATAAAGTTGAAACTTGTGTATTAGGTACCTGAACAGACTCGGGCTGTAGAGTGGTGCTTGAGCTTGGTTCTCCAACCTCACTTAACTCTATCATTCTCCCACTATCTCCGCCAAGAATGTGTTCCTTCTTAAGGAACACTGCTCTCTTAGCTACAAAGACCTTTTGGTCCTCGAGATGATAGAAATAATACCCACAAGTTTCCTTGGGGTCTCCCACAAATTTGTATCGCTCTGTCCTTGATTCTAACTTATCGGGGTTGTATCTTTTAACGTGGGCAGGGCAGCCCCAAATCTTAACAACCTTAAGATCAGGCTTCTTCCCTTTCCATATCTCATATGGTGTAGATACTACCGACTTAGTTGGAACTCTGTTCAGAAGGTAGGCTGCGGTCTCTAGGGCATATCCCTAGAATAAGATGGGTAGGTCAGCGAAACTCATCATGGACCGTACCATATCTAACAGCGTACAATTCCTCCTTCCAAAGGCACCATTGAGCTGAGGTGTATAAAGAGGTGTCCATTGGGATAATATCCCATGGTCCTTGAGGAACTGAGTAAACTCTATACTTAAGTACTCAGCTCCTCGATCTGATCGAAGAGTTTTGATACTCTTTCTAGTCTGGTTCGCCACCTCATTCTTATACTCTTTGAATTTCTCAAAAGCCTCAGACTTGTACTTCATTAAGTACACATATCCATACCTTGAGAAATCATCAGTAAAGGTAATGAAGTAGGAGTAACCACCAATGGCACGAGTTAACATGGGTCCACATACATCACTATGTATGAGTTCCAACAGCTCAATGGCTCTCTCTCCAATTCCACTAAATGGAGAGTTGGTCAGTTTTCCACGAAGGCAAGGCTCGCAAGTTGCATATGACACATAGTCGAATAGATCTAGATATCCATCATTTAACAACTTTTGAATCATTCCCTCATGGATGTGACCTAGCCTACAACGCCATAGGTATGCACTGTTCACCTCATCTCGTTTCCTCTTAGACACTTACATTCATGAGATATAGAGTAGTGTCTAGCATAAATAAACATTTATGCAATATTCCTCTCGCCAATCTCCCCTCGGCTTTGCTAGAATTTATAATAAATTGTAGATGTGATAGGCAATACTAGTATCCAATACCAATGCACTATCACAAAAATCTGACAATTGGAGATTGATTATGAATGTACTTGAAGCTTCTCCAAGTTTCTATTTCGCCCTCTCTACAAGGTACTCTTTGCAGTTCCTCTTCCAATGCCCATCTTTACCACAGTGGAAGCACTGGCCTTTGTCCTTTGTTGGGTCTTTCTTAGCAACCTTTGCTTTACCTGGTCTGCCCTTGCCCTTTCCCTTCTTAAGGGACCTTTCTGCTTTCCTTTTCTTTCTGGTCTCACCAGTATAGAGAACTGGCTTCTCTTTCTTAATAGTACTCTCTGCCTCCCTCAACATATTGAGGAGCTCTAAGAGAGTCACCTCAAGCTTGTTCATATTAAAATTCATTATGAACTGTGAAAAGGAATATGGTAGGGACTGAAGCACAATGTCCACACACAAGTTATCCTCTAGGACCATTCCTAAACCTGTGAGTTTCTCTATCCACTCAATCATCTTTAGGACATGGTTCTGAACCGGTGTCCCCTCAGTCATCCTAGCGTGGAAGAGGCTCTTGGATATCTTATATTGTTGAGTCCTTCCTTGTTCTTCAAACAATTTACAGACATGTAGGAGAATGGATCTGGCATCCATCTTTTCATGTTGTCTCTGTAACTCAGGAGTCATAGAGCCCAACATATAGCACTGAGTAAGAGTGGAGTCATCAATGTACTTCACGTAGCGAGCGATCTCATCCTCGCTTGTCCCTTCTTCGGGCGGAGGCATCACTATATCAAGGACGTACACAATTTTCTCCGTCGTAAGAACAATTCTCAAGTTACGGAGCCAATCCGTATAATTTGGACCAGTGAGGCGGTTGACATCAAGTATGCCACATAAGGGATTTGAAAGCGATATTTTCTAAAAATAAAGATGTAGTAGAAATGAATAAGATGCAGATTTTGCAAGAAATAAACAATCAAGATATGGACTTCTATCTTAATATGCTCCCACTATTTTACTAACGAGTCACGCGACACCCTTAGCACATGAAACGGAAGTCTCCGACAGACTTCTAGTGGGGATCAGGATCCAATCAACGTCTTAGTGTAACCTCGAGGGACTCGACCAATCACACTAAGCCTAAAAGGTAGGCAACTCTTGCCGATCACAACTCCTTGTAATTCCCGTCCTGTTCGGCCTCCGAATCACCATGGTCTCGAGGGACTCGACCAACCATGATGCTCGGTTAAGTCAACACCTTCGTTACAAGATGAGTCTGATTTGATGATATACCCTCGAGGGACTCGACCAAGCATACCATGTCCTCAGGTCACCGGTGACATCTCTATGTCGTAAGTAAGATAGTGAATCACGATATAAGTGAGTCTCGAGGGACTCGACCAACTCAACCTACACCGGGAATCGGTTCCTACTTATAACGATGAAAGACCACGTGGGTCAATCTAATTGCCTCACGTTTACTAACTTAATATTATCGAGAGAGATGTTTCTATGATTTGGTCTCCTAATATGACATGTCACACATATACATATTTAATATATATCTACATTGCATGCAAATATATATACATATCTAGTATGTGTATAAGTAATCACACTAGATGATCATGGACCACAACCTAATGTGATTAGGCCCGAGCCAGTAGGCCTAATCACTCACATCAAGATCTATGTGTGCAATGGTGCATCTCCATGCCTTGTGATCGTCCATCTCGTCCTCATCGGTTCCGTCAACATCTCGATGCATCTTCATGCATCGCGATCGTCCGTCTCGTGGGTCCTACTATTGCATCCACGCTCCCACTGCACCTCCTCATGTGATTATAACTTAATTATAGGCACACGGGCTCGACAATAAACGAGAAATATAATGGAGGCTCGCAGACCCCAAAAATAATAATCATAAGTACACACATCACACGGTCCATGATCATCCGTCCATATATCATACATCACATGTATAAATAATCATCATCACATGGGACTATTAGATAATAATAAAAATAACTAAAATTTTTAATTAATTAATATTTTCTGAAATCAAGGACATGTAGGGAATTTCTGAATTCCTAAGGGTATTTTCATAATTTGGACAAAAGACAGAAATTGAAATTTCTCAAATTCTGAGGGGCAAAACTATTTTTTGCCTAGAAAACCTTAATGCCCTACTCCCCTTTGCTATTGCCGCCGCTGCCACCCTATTGGCGACGACCTGTTTGACGGGGCGTAAGGGCACCGCCCTTGTAGGTGGGCGCCACCATGGGTTGGCGCCCCTGCGGGTGGCGCAGCTCCCGTGAGCGCTGTGCCTGCGGGTGCAGTGCCCCGCCGGGTGGCCACCCCAGCATGGGGGGGGGGGGGGGGGTGGGGGTTTTGCCCACAGGAGCAGCGGTGGCAAGCGTTGTTGCCCTATGGCGCCTCAACCCGCGAGCACTGCGGCCGTAGGCGCCTCGCCCCGCGGTGCCTCTGCCCGTGGGTCCAGCACCCGTAGGCGTCGCCCTTGCGCGCGGGCATAGTGCCCGAACGTAGGTGGCCGCCTTGCTTGTAGCCCTGCCTGCCGGCGCCGTGTGGCAACGACCGCGGGTGGGGCACCCGCGGGCTGCCAGCCCCACCGGCTGCAAGCCTGCTGCAAGCAGGCCGCCGGCCGACTGCTGTAGGCGCAGCCCCTGTGCTGCCTGCTTGCGGCTGCGCTGTACGCACGCAGATCGAAGGCATCAATTGTTGTTGCCCTTTCACACTTTTGTGTCAACGATTTTGACATCAAAAGTTTTTCCTAAACACAACACACGCAGTTCAAAACCAATCATTCGTATGAACAACCTAGCTCTGATACCACTATTGGGAAATCTTGGGGGCGACATCACATGCACAGCGGAAGAATAAGAAAACAAAATCCCCAATTCCCAAAGAGATGTTCGTCGTCATGTGAAGATTGGTGCGCAAAATCCGCGAAACTTAAAACTGCGTATAGAGTAGATTGTGTTACCCAGGGAGATCGTATATCCCTATTTCCTTACAGATCTTTAGGAGAGAGTGAAGGAGGTCAAGCGTCCTCCTCTCTAGCGGTGATCCACACAGCAGGGCTGCGACGACGCTCCTCAAAACTCCAGGCCTGCTCTGAGGTGGAGAGGGGGAGGAGAGAGGCAAGCAAAGTCTCTAGCCTATGAGGCTTTGAATCCCTCCTATTTATAGAGGTCCCCTGTCAAACCCTAATGGATACTCGCCTAGTGGGTATTGGATCTGCATCCAATAACCCAAGCCTTTTAGATTAATGGATCTCTATCCAATAATCTCTCATGGGCTCTTATTGGATCTCATCCATGGGATCCAATAATTCAGGGGCTTATTGGATATCCAATAAGACAAGGGCTCCGTCGGATATCTCATATCCGAACCTCTACTCATCGCAATGCCTACCATATGTCTGTGACCCTCTAGGCCCAATATCGAGCTGGCCGTGAGTCATACCTATCATAACTCCTTCTAACTCAATGAATTATTATCTCTGTAATAATTCACTTTACTCATCGACTACGGACGTACTAGGCCACTACACCGTAGTCCCCAGACGATACAGGGGAATCCAATCCATTGGACCTGTCTGTCCTCAGTTACCATGTACCTATAGTCCCTCATCCATCTAATATCCCAGAGATCGTATATCGAGCATGGTGTTGTCAGACCCATACGGTTTCTAGTCGAGTCTCGCTCTAATCAGATTCTCCCGAAGAACTCTTTCTCTCTCAACCCGAATGACCCTGGCCAGGGATTTGTCTGAGCAAGAACACGTGGGATATTCCTCTCATGATGCCGAGAGTGGATGATCCTCTATTGACACTCAATAGCCCTCGTAAGGTCGACTACCACTCCCAATGACCAACTGTACTAGATTTGGGACAGCCAAACCTATAAGTCTGGTATCAAAGAGTGGAGCACTCATACAGGACATCCTTGGTTTCTCAAGTCTAAGGACCAGATACACTACTAGGACTATGAAATCGCTGTTTGACAATAAGGCATCATCAACTATCTAACATTCCGTAAGCGGATCAATCAGTGAACTCATTCTCCAATGAACACCTGTACTGTATCCCTAGTGTCCCTACACGAGCAGCTATGAGACCAACTGCATCCATCATATGGACGGGTATACAGCACACCAGTCTGTCCGGTTATCACGTTGTCCCTCTTGAGTAACCTATGACCGGGATTATTTAGGATCTGTGTTTAAAGGTGAATCGATCTCATTATTATGATCTCATCACGATCTGATTCCCATTACACAAATCCAAGGACATCACAATATATATATATATATATATATATATATATATATATATATATATATATATGCAATAGTTATAAAGTGATATATGTCAAAATATAACAAGCAAAAAGATTCTATATCAAGTCACACGTGCCTTCACTCACGTGATTGGCTTGCTGGGCACCTATGACTAACAAGCTGTAATTGGAAGAGAAGAAGGGGAGGAAGAAGAGGTTGTAGCTGTGGCTGTGGCTACGGCTGTTGCGACAGTTGTGTTGGGAAAAAAAGGAAGGTAGAGGGAAGAAGAGGGAGAGGGGAAGGTGGCTACGGTGATGGGTGTGGCTGCAGTAACTACGTTTAGAAAGGAAAAAAAAGGAATGAGAGAGAAGAGAAAGAAAGTAGTGCAATGGAAGGAGCTACGGCGGTGGCTGTAACTGCGGCCATAGTTGTAGCTGCGACTATGGCAATAACAGCGGCGGTTGGGAAAGAGAAGAAAGAAGGAGAGGGGAGAGCAAGTGAATGTGCCTCTACATTCTGTACGAGCTGCAGCTATGGAGGAAAAAAGAATATAGGTGCATAAAATGAAACAAGGAGAGGAGATACAGGAAAGTAGATGAAGGATTTGGGCTTACACCTTCTTCAGATCTTTGGATCGAAATCTTCGAAAGGCAAGTGTTCTGATCCTTTCTATTGAAAATGTTCCAATCTTTCCTACTACAAGTGTTTCGATCTTTCCTAGTGCAAGTGTTCAGATCTTTTCTCATGCAAGTATCCTAAACCTTTCTCTACTATGATTTTATCTCTACTTTTGCCTTAAATATAAAAATTTTGAATTGCTTTAGCCTTGCATCTGATATATCTCTTGTTTAGACATAACAATTTGAATCTGAAAAACTTTTGAGATTCTGACTTATCCACTTTGTTTTAGCTATAAATCCCTGCACAGATTTTTAATTTAGATAAAACTTATTTGATCTGAATATAGACTCATAAACATTTCTTTTGATAGCTTATTTGAAGAATTTGGAGTAAATTTGTCTACCCAAACTTCTATTTCAATTGACCCTACGGATTTTGTGAAACAGGGATCGTAACTTCCAACCTTTTAATACTAACTGCTTATAAGTCCCTGTTGGAAACTCTGATTTGTGTAAAACTTACTTTATTGGAAACTAGACTCACTGATCTTTCTTTTGATACTTAGATCGAAAGATTTGGAGTCCAAACACCAGACCAGTTATCTATTGAATATGACCTTATGAATTCAGCAAAAATAGAGATTTTATTCTCTGATCTTTGGTTACCAAATTATTTGTAACTCTCCGTTGGAAACTTCGATTTGTATGGAACTTATTTTATCCGAAAGTATATTAAAATATCTTTTCAACAATACCATTCTTGAGTAATTTAGAGCATAATTGGTTATCTAAATAATTCATGCAATGTGCCTCTCAAATTCTGCCAGAAATCGAGCTTTGGTTGATTTCGCCTATTCTTGTTTCATTCCCTTTGGAAATTGATTTTATCTAGCATTTTTTCTTCAATTGAGATTTATATTACTGCTTGGAATTCTTATATGCTCTTGTTTTTATTTTCCTTGAAATTTGAATGCATTTGTGAAAGATTATGTTTGTTTCATATCGACTCGTAAAGGCACATATACGTTTCGTTGTTCCGCATATGCTTCCAATATGTGTCAATTTTATTGTTCATACAGTTGAATCTCGGATTTTGATGATGAAACCAATTGATAGTGTTTATGATTTGATCTGTGTTTTGAGTGACGTAGGATGCTTCGATCAGGGAGAGACAATTAAAGCAAGGAGAATCATATTGGGCCAGAGAAAAACATGTTAGAAGATTGGACGTCGAGCCGAAGGATTGATCGACGTATCGACAAAAGGCTACGGGCCATGAGTTCGGGCATTGGGCCAAGAAGAGCGAAAATTGCACCAAGTAAATCGAAGTTGCGGAGGTCAACTAGCCGATTGGGCAATAGACCGCAAGAGAGGACGATGCGTCGAAGATTCAGACGAAGCACTGATAAACCAATGACATGCTGAACAACACTTGATTTTCTTTGTAATAATTATCTAGATCAAAGTAGGTTTTATGTGTGCAGGATTAACTACGATAGCAAGGCATAAAGCAAAATGAAGTCCTAGAGTCAAGAATGCGATTTCGTTGGGAGTTCGAGAGTTCGTTAGAAATCCGGACGTTCTATCACGGACTTAACTGGTTTTGCCTAAGTCGTGCGGCACCCTTGCATGTCCGTCCGCAAAGGTCGGCCTCCCCGAGGCCTCCCATGGTCCCTTAGGACCCACAAAAGAGAGAACAGGATAGAGAAAACGCTTCGCTCGGGATCCACAAGCAAACATCTCCGAAAACACTTCATAGACAATGTAAATTACAAACAAACTTTACAAGCTCTGAACAGTTGCACAACAAAGGGTAAAGTGGTCCACTATAGATAAAAAATCTCTCACACATGTCATCATGACACAACCTTTATTTACAAGCCTAAAGCGGCCACCAACCTAACTAAAATGAGACTATTAAACCTTTGGTCGTCCCTCTACATGTTGTACAAAGCATGAACATGCCAAAAGACACGGACATACATAAGCATTACATCAAACATCTTATTTAGAAGTTTGTCCGTGACATTTTCCCCCACTTATTCCTTCGACGTCCTTATCGAAGCCTTTGTCAACACTGTAATTCCTTGCCTTTGTTGAGTCTTCAATCTTCTGCTCCAGCTACAATGCGCCTCTTGGCTCCTAGCTGCTGTTTTTGAGTAGTCGAACCTTTAATCCGCCATGTTGTTTCAACTCGCCAATGGCTTTGACTCTAGTGTGGGGTTGGCTGTCACGCCCCACCCAAATTATCACATTCAGGAGGTGTGACCCTGTCTAAAATCAATAATATTATAATTTCATCATCAATTCAATCCAGGATCCAATCTAACAATTTGAGGATACTAAGAATCATTCAAAATCAACATTCACAATTCATAAACCTGTATGTTACATAAATCATAATCCACTTCACTCAAATATTCACAAAATCTAAAGGCAACTCAGCTAAATATCAACCACAACACAAATCCATAGTCGTAGAAGTATATACAATCACAAAAAGATAATTATTTACCATGAGTTCTTATCCTTATACAACTTAAACTTATCATTCCATACATATGAGCGGTCCTTTAAACTTTTACAACACATAAGTATCAACAGATCCTTAATATTACATCAGAAGTAAAGTTTACTATACAACAAAAACCATCATCCAACAAAATTAGCTCAAAAATTTTCTAGCCTTTCACTGCCTCAACCCAATTCTAGCTTTTCAGTGCATAACAAGCTACCCTGAAAAATTTATATAGCAACGGGATGAGCATAAAGAGCTCAGCAAGCGACTAACATATCCATGGCGATAGGAGAAGTTCAAGCAGGCTTAGTATCAAGATAACAAAAGCAGAAATACAAGTGTTTATTTGAAGTCATCTCATTTGATATAAAATCGCAAAGGTTTACCTCGTTCAAAAACAGGCATTAGACATAACAATAGGAGAAAGGAAATTGGAGCATATCATTGGCATAAGGAGCATATCGATGACATATGAAAATTTCAAGGCATAACAAAGACGTAAGGAGCATTTTGGATATCTATGGCATATGAAACAGTTCGGAACATATCAATGGTGAATGAAATGCTTCAGAATGTATCAATGGCATATGGAAATATTTCGGAAGCATAAGAAGCATTTTAGAACATATCAAAGAACAAATACGAAATGGAAGCTCAAACGTCGTACTCTAGCATAGTGCATGTGAGGATTAACTCAGTGGTGGCTCCACGCCGTGATGAGTTCTCGACTCCATCCAAGGGTAGCCCTTTCCTACTCGAGCCCTCTCACCCTGCCCAAGTGCTAGGTCGGCTCTGAATTTTATATCAAATAGATAGAAGGTGAAGTGGGATCATAACATAATATGGTCCATCCATTTCTGGATGACCACCAAGCATAAGTCTCCCACGTCTGGGAGCTCCATCCACCCACGTCTGGGGCCGGTAGAGCAATCGCGGGCTCTAAGCATAACTCCCTTTACCATTTCTGACAAAGGTTCACAATATCCCATAAGACACCAGAGTACAAAAGGGTTGTATGAACAATAACATTGACACATATCAGAAGCACATGCGGAACAACGAAGATATGCATGTGCCTTTATCAAACAAGGAAATGCAAACAAAGCATTACATAATAAATTTCAGTTATACAATAATTTCAGGATGAACAATACAAGAACTTCAAAGGACTAATATAAAGCTCAATTGAAGAAGAATTTAGCAGAAATCATATTTCCAATAGGATGAAAATTGAATAGGCAAAACCCAACAAAGTTTTCAATTCTGATAGAATTTGAATGGTACATTTCCTGAATTGTTTGAGTGACCAAGCATGCTCTAAATCACTAAAAATAGATGTCATTGGAAAGCTGTATCAATCTATTCTCAGATGAACTTAGATTTATAATTTTTTGAGTTCTTAACAGGAAGTTACAACAAATAGAGTAAAGGAAGGTCAGAATTGATCATCCCTGTTTTGCAGACTTGATAGAATCGATTTAAACAGAAGTTTCAGAAGGCAAACATACTTCAAAATTTCCTACTAGGTGTCAAAAGAAAGTTATGCGAATCTAGTTTCCAAAGAACTAAGCTTTGTATAATTCAGAATTTTCTCTAGAGAGTTATGAGCAATTTAGTAACAGAAGGTTAGAAATTTCAGTCCCTATTTTGCAGAATCTGTAGGGTTAATTGAAACAGAAGTCTTAGTAGGCATTTAAACTCCAAATCATTCAATCTTAGTGTCAAAATAAAGATATTTGAGTCTACTTTTAAATGGAATAGGTTTTACCTAAATCAGAGTTTAGTGCTAAAAGTTAGATCCAAAACAATGTATAGAAGTCAGATTACCGAAAAATTTCAGATTCATGGCTTTGTATCAAAAGGAAAGAACGGTTTGGTACTAAGCTGAAATCTTTTGCATTATGAAGAATTAAAAGGAAAACAGAGATTAGGAATTCTGTAGGAAGAGGTTAGAACACTTGCCTTAAACAAATTTGATTCCCAAATGGGGGGAGTTGATGCAAAACCTCAATCAAATCTTCTTCTTCAATTCCTCTTCTTCTTCTTCTTCCCTTCTCTTCTCTTCTTAAACTCACGTTGGATGCAGCATCTGAAGGTTACATTTAGTTTCTCCTTTAATCTCTTATTTAATTACTTTTGGTTAACACAAGAGTTGCAAAGTTTCAAGGTGGCAAGCATGCTTGAAAAGTGCTAGATGTCATCCTTAGAGCAAACTTAGGTAGCACCATTAGGTTAGCTAATGACACATGTCCACTAATTTTTTTTTTTTAACTTAAATCTGAATCTTAAATAAATTATATCAAACTTCTAATATTTACTCTTAGGTCCCTAGCCATAAATATTTAATCATTTAATATAAAATAATTATTAAATAATCTTTTTTTTTTTTTTACAAACAAACCTTTTACTAAATTTTCAAAAACGGGGGATGTTACATTGGCTGAGTTGTGTTGATCCCTATTGGTTCCTACGGATCTTCCAGATGAAGGAAAAGACCATCCTTACTATGCGCCAGTCTCTCAAATGCTCATGCTGCTTGAACTGGATAGATGCTTGTTGGAGTTTTAACGAGCATCGTCTCGCAAACTTCTGAAGTTTTTGCGTCCTTACTCCACAAAATTTGCCCATTGACTCTTCTTTCACTTAGTTGTCACTTCCAAGTAGGTTCGCATCACTTCCATTTTCAATTGGCAGTTCATTGGGAAATGAAGCGGACAATCTACTCTCAGTAGCACTGATCACCGTTGGTGAGGATTTGACAACTATTGTCTTCCATTATCTTCGAAGGGTCTTTGAACATGTGCAGAGCTCCTCTGCTGGATAGATAAGAGAATTGGGGTACTCGGTTTCGCCTAGTCTCTTAAGAGTTGAGAAGGCAAAGGTTACTTGACTTCGCCTGCCTCCTCGAGGTTGTACTCCATGCATCGAGCTGGTTACTGGCCTTCGCCTGCTCTTTGCTCACACTTCTGAAGCACTTGAGGTGTTTGCACTCCTTGCATTGAGTTAGTTATTGTGATTCATCTTCTCAATGCCATCGAACTTTTGGAATATAGGAAGTTTTCACCCCAACTTGGAGTGATTCTCTCGTAGGTTTGGTCGCTTCTGGAATTATACCGTCTTCTCCATCAACCCTGCCGCCTACTCCATTGAGTTACAAAGGTACATCACCGCGTACTGTCAACTTCGTTCCTTGGTCATGCGCTCTTGCCTGACCCGAAGTCCTTCACTTCCGGCTATCTTGATGAGAAGCTCATTGACACCGGTCTTACGAAGTTCCTTGGCCTCTACCCTTCAGCCTTGTCTCAGTACTTGGAGTTTGCCTCTGCATGCTCCACCTCCTCGGCCCCTTTCACGACCAAGCGCTCTCCCTCCATGAGAGCAAGGGATCAATGACTTTCACGGAAGTCCCGCCTCTACGGTACCATGGTGCTGCCATGCCCATGGCCCTACTATCTGTCGCCTCACATTTGCATCCCTTTTCTTCACGATCAGTAGATATGTCTCCGTGGCACTCCTCTGAGTCCATCTCTATTCTAACTAATGCTTGATTTTGGGTAGCTAAGTCCCTTTGGACTCATCGTCGCTTCCTTGCTCCTTTCGACCCCCTGCTTCAACACCTCTGTGTTCTCCAAGCAGCTCCCTTTGGTCGATGGAAAGACAGACTATAACTCCCATGCATGGCCTCTGCCATCGCATTATAGGATTTGCACCGATTCTGTTCTCCTTAGCTTCCTTGGTAACAATGTTCGCTTACTCGACCTTGTCCTCTGGCTTGTTGGGCTCCCTTAAACGAATATGGGCTTTGGAGCAGTCCAACTCTCTAGCTGCTTCGATCATACCTCTACATGATCAAGTCCCTCCCATGGGACTCATTGGTACTTGCATTTGAACCTTTCCCTTGGTGGAACACAACCCCCATATGCTGATAACCAAGGCTTTCATCCGATGCAAAATTTGATGCACGCACGGAAGACCCGCCTCTACGGTACTATGACCTTCACTCCTTGAATCCATAGCCCTTCTTGTCGTCGTGTTGTTCACCGAAGTGGAGCTTCTAGTAGCTCCCGACCATACCTCCATATGATCTAGTCCCTCATGGGACTATGTCGTGTGTATCGCATTTGCCACGAACTGTTCCACCACGATCCGTTGCACCATGTCGCCTCCTGGTGATATCTCCATTGCATTCTGATCCTTGTGGGATGAACTCGAATTGTGATCCCTCCATTTGTGGCCTCTACCAATACATCGCAAGGTCTCTTCCACCTTCGATTTTATTCGCTCATTTGGCAATCGACCTTCATCCACCCACTCTTGGGCCACACCTAGATGAAGCACCGATCTAGGATAGTCCGTCACCTCGTAGCTCCTAAAGTCCACCGACTTCGCTGTTATTAGTGCATCATTGTCTGGATCCTGGGCCTCTGCCCCTACCAACACAATTTTCACTGTGCACCGCTTCCTTCATGGCAACTTGAATGGCAACACTGTGGCATATTCTTCAAGAGTACTCGCCTCTGCATCCTCTTGCCCCATGCTAAGGCCTTCTGAACCCAACTTCGCCTCCGTAAATTGAGTCGCCTTAGTTCCTCCATCAAATGCTCCTCCGAGATACGATGCATGTGCCTAAAAGCTCCCTTCGTCTTTGATACCATGCAAGATGAGTCCGTTCCATCAGAATGAATGACCCATGGAACAATATGATCCTGCTCTTGCCTTTGCAAGAGTTCATGTCCTTGACCTTTGTCCAAGGAAAGCACTATGCCTCCGCTCCATGTTCCATCTTCTATGCTGGCTCCCTTCATGCGGCTTGGGTACTTCGCCAAGTTACACCCAAGTTACTCCGCTCCTCGTTTTTGCATTGAGTTGATGGTGGCCCTCGCGCCCACCATTCCACAAGTCAGCCCTCCCTTGAGTCCAATCTCCATATCGACTCCAAGTGTGCCTTCATTTGGGTTGCTTTGGGTCGCTCCCCCACTTGATCTCGCAATGCATCTACCAATGCATTCTCTCGAGCGAGATCATGCGATGACTCCTCGCCGCTTGCTCAGTCCATTGAGCTTCGTGGAGTTGTTGTTTGTTGAGGTACTCCTCCTCAACTTGCGAGGTCCGTCCCATATGATTCTCCCTCTAGAGAGCCGGGACTTATTCCTCCTGGATAACTGTCCCGTTGGAGCAACATCTCTCTTCGTTTCGGAGACCACCATCCCCTTGGACTACTCCGATCTACTGAACAAATTGTGTATTGTTCTGCCTTCTGCAAACACCCTTGCTAGATTGCGACTCCACGTCAATACAGCCCCCGCTTTACCACTTAAGGCCTAGCAACATGCTGAACTCATTGCACACTTCAGCCTCATACGGACGTATCCTTCACATGCCGAAGAGAAAGTTTTAATGATCCATGGCGCCGAGTTTCGGTCGTCTTGGGATGGCCGTGAACATTCCATCATCCGCATACAAGCCCATGCATGAGTACCGAATTCTTTGAGTTAGCAATTCCCCTCACCTCTTTGAGCTTTGCACAACTCTTTTGGTCGCTAAGCAACTCATTCCATCTTGGATGGTCTCATCCTTTACCAAGCGCCTCGCTTGCCTTGGGCACCATCAAGTATAGTTGTCAATGTTGAGCTGTAGCTCAAACTCAGCCATCCCAACCTTTGTGCGCTCCGCATTCTTCCAAGCTTGTCTGTTCTCATGGTGCCTCTTGCGCGAAGGGTTAGCCATTCCTCTGAATGCCAATCTCAGATGTCCGCTCCTCCGAGTGACTCCTTTTCCCTACATCTCCATGCCCGTTTTCCCCCAAACGGTCGCGCGTGTGCTGACTGCCCTCAACGCAGCCCCGCTAGGTCCCCTACGTTTGCATGATAAGTGTTTCTATGAGTGCTTGTCCCGCTCTGATACCATCTGTCACGGACTTAGCTGGTTTTGCCTAAGTCGTGCGACACCCTTGCGTGTCCGTCCGCAAAGGTCAGCCTCCCCGAAGCTTCCCATGGTCCCTTAGGACCCGCAAAAGAGAGAACAGGATAGAGAAAACGTCTCACTCGAGATCCATAAGAAAACATCTCCGAAAACACTTCATAGACAATGCAAATTACAAACAGACTTTACAAGCTCTGAACAATTACACAACAAAGGGTAAAATGGTCCACTACAGATCGAAAATCTATCACATGTGTCCTCATGACACAACCTTTATTTACAAGCCTAAAGCGGCCACCAACCTAACTAAAATGGGACTATTAAGCCTTGGCCGTCCCTCTACATGTTGTACAAAGCATGAACATACCAAAAGACACGGACATACATAAGCATTACATCAAACATCCTGTTTAGAAGTTTGTCCGTGATAGTTCGTCGGAAGTTCTACTAGAATTGACTGAGAAGTCCAGGAGCTTGCCAAAGAAGCTCGTCGGAACTCGCCAAGAAGATCATCGTGAAGTCTAGGAGCTTGTTGGGAGTCCGCTAGAACATTACCAAGAGATCATTGGAAGTTTGTCGGAAGATCGTCGGAAGCTCACCGGAAGTGAAACCTAGACTTACGGACTTGTTTAGCTGAGTAAATGTCTTAAATTTTGTAGCTAGCATATGTTAGGATCAAGAGAGGCACTAAGAGGAGGAGGAGGGGGGGGGGGGGGGGGGGGGGGGGGGGGGGGTGTGAATTAGTGCAATGGAAAATTCTTCGATTTCAAAAAAATGTTCGTTTCGATTCAATCTGTTTCGGAAATAAATTGAACTTGAATGCTTTCATAAAAGTACAAAGATAAGGTTAAGGAAGTTTGCAGTAATGTAAATTACACAATTAGAAAGGCAAACCAGAATTTAGAGTGGTTCGGTCGAAATGACCTACATCTACTTTCGGATTCCTCTTCCGTCGAGGTCACTAGCGTCCACTAAAGGCCTTCCTTCAATAGGCGAAGGCCAACCACCTTTTACAGCTCTTTCTTCTTTTGCCGAGATTAGGAGACAACCCTTACAAGTCTCACTCCTCTTTCTTGGATTGTTACAAGGCTAAGAGAGGGAGGAGGAGAACTCTTCTCACTTTTACAACACTTTTCACACTTCAAACACTTAGAATTTTTCACATATATAATAGCACTTTGTTACCCTTTCATGCAGAAAAGGGTGGGGTATTTACAGGTCCTAATGGCTTCAAAAATAGAGCCAAAAAGTGTTTCATCCTAGATTTTCGGGGTATTAGTGGTACCACCACCATTATTGGGAGGTACCACCGCCTTACACCTGACTGGGCGATACCATCGCTCAATCTGGACGGTAATACCGCCTAACAGAGCTCGGAGACCGAGCTCTGGCAGTACCACCACCTACTAGGGGCAGTACCACCGCTGGCAAGTAATAACTGTCGGCAAGTAATAACTATCGACGGTACCACCACCCAGACCACCTGGGGGACTGGGTCACCAGGCGGTGCCACCGCCAGCCATGTTTTCAGTGGGTGAATGGGCTGTTCAATCCGACCCAATTCAGCCCTGTTAAGGGCCCAGTTGGCCCCTAATTAAGTTAGTGGGATCACCTCCCAATCCCAACTTAATTTACGATTCTAACTACGATTAAGACAAGCAATTAGTCTGGTACGTCGATTTCTCTTTCGGCGATCCTCCGGCGAACTTCTCAGTGAGTCTTCTGGCGTGCTTCCGGCGAACTCCCGATGAACTCTTGGCTAGTCTTCCAGCATGCTTCCGGCGATCTCCCGACGAGCTTTCGGCGAGTCTTCTAGTGTGCTTCCGGTGATCTCACGATGAACTCACGGCGAGCTCCCAATATATCGTTTGAATCTTTGACTCCGGCCCATCATCTGCTTTACGCCTTACTACTATCGTAGTTAATCCAACACACTTATCTCAACATATGAATTAGATCAAATACTTTACCAATTGATTTCATCATCAAAATCCGAGATTCAACAACACATAATTGGGATTGGAATTGGGCAACCCAATTGGGGGCCAGTTGGGCCCATGTATGGACTGTGTTGGGCCCAATGAAAGGCTCAAATAGTGACCCAATAGGTGGCACCGTCGTGGCATAGTCTCCGAGACTATGTCAGGCGGTGGTACTGCCAGTCTGGGCGGTGGTACCACCCAGACACAGTCTCCCAAGCGGTGGCACCGCTAGACTAGGTGGTGGCCCACCAGACTGGGCGGTGGTACCACTCAGCATAGGCGGTGATACCGCCAAGACCCGAGAAACCCGTGATGAGACATTTTTAGGCTCCAAGTTTGAATCAACTTGAGGCCTATAAATACCCCTCTCATCCCTGGTTAACCCACATAAGAATTGAGAGTTAAAAAGAAAGAAACGCTACTATAATCTTGTATGAACTCCTCTAAAAAATCTAAGTGTTAGAATAGTTTGAGAGAGAAGTAAGTGGGGGTGTAAGGGTTATCTCCTAAACCCGATAAAAGGAGAAAGAGCTGTAAAAGATGGTTGGTCTTCGCCTATTGAAGGAAGACTGATAGTGAATGTCGATGGCCTCGACGGAAGAGGAATCGGCGAAGTGGATGTAGGTCACGACGACCGAACCACTATTAACTCGGTTTGTATTTCTATTTGTGCAACTTACCTTTACTACAAACTTACTTGCTTTACATCCACTATGCTCTTCCATACGCTTTCAATTTTAAGTATCTTTCTGAAATCGACTTTAATTGAACAAGAGATTTCGAGCCTACGTAATTTTTACCGCTGCACTAATTCACCCCCCCCCTCTTAGTGCTGACTCGTTCCTAACATATACTATCCTTTTGTACTCTAGTGTTTATGGGATTATTTGGAACTTTACTAGAAATGGTAAAGAGATTATTTGGACCTTTGCCAGAAATGGTAAAGGAATTATCTGGACCTTTGCTAGAAATGGTAAAAGGTATATGCCTAGAGCCCACGATGTTCTAGATTATATTTGGAATCATACTTCATCTTCTATATGTTTGATATGATATCTAAAGCTTTGGTTATGTGCTTCTATATGTGCTTTGGATAAGAATGATATAAATGCGATGTTTGAGCTTCTATTTCGTATTTGTTCCTTGATATGTTTCGAAATACTTCTTATGCCTCTGAAATGTTCATACGCCATCAATATGCTTTGAAATATTCAATATGTCATTGATATACTCTGAAACATTTCATACGCCATTGATAAGCACTAAAATGTTTCATTTGTTATTGATATACTCCGAAATATTTCATATGCCATCGATATACTCCGAAATATTTCATTTGCTATTGATATGCTTTGAAATATTCTATATGCCATTGATATGCTATAAAACATTTCATATGTCATTGATATGCTCCAATTACTCTTCACTCAATTTTCTATGAACCAAATATGTTTGAAATGAAATGACATTTGTGATTGTATATCTAATGAGATAATATTAATGAATTCTTGTATCCCTACCTTTCATTTTGATATCAAGTCTGTTTTGAAACTAACATTTTTTTCTATTAATATGTTTGTCACTTCCTGAACTTTTTAGCTCACTCGGTTGTTATATAAATCTTTCAGGTTAGCTTATCACTCACTAAGATGTTTGTATTGGGCTAAGGTAGTGGAGAGCTATTCAGAATTGTAGGCAAGTCTTGTTGGTTGATATATTGTGGTTATTGTTGTATAAGCATATTTTGTATATAATGAAAATGTTATCGATAGGTTTGAATTGATATATCATATAAATATTTTAAAAGACCTATCTCGTTTGGAATTTTGGAATGTTATGTTTAGTTTACGATGATACGAATTTATGAAAAATGGTTAGAGTCTTAATTGTAAAAATTACTTAGCATATGGATTTGTAAGTGTGATTAATATTTTGTTAAGTTGGTTTAGGTTTCATAAATGTGAATCATCGTGATGTGGTATATAATTATAAATTACGTGATTGATGTTTGAATGTTTCTCAGTATCCTCAAATGTTCTCAAATGTTAGTTTAAATCATGGATTATATTTATGATAATTTTTAATATTATCAATTTGAGACAGGATCATATCGCTTGAATGTCATAAATTTACGAGGAGAGCATGACAATGATAGCAACATTGTAGATTATACAATAAGTTACTAATATTCAGAACAATTGGGATTTCTCTTTTTAAATGTTAACAATACATATTAAAAATAATTCTTAATTTAGGCCCATAAATCTCTTCTTTTTTGGATGTTATACGTATCATCCATCTAGTATTCATCCATAACTATTCTTACAATGAAGTTCTCTGTGATTGTCATAGATCTTCATCTGGAAATGAACTGACGCCACTGGGATAGATCACTACGTGCATTGCATGATGTTTAAGCAAGTCGAACACGTGCAAATGAGTGATGTCTATATATGCGCAAGATGAATATTCCACAGTGGTAGATCACACACACCGGCGAGGCTTGTGCCAGGATAGGAAACCGTTGATAATAACTCTTATTAACGAACTACTATATAATTATTAGTGTAGATGGAATAAAAGAAATTGGCAATTATTGACTTATTTCTTTCAAGAAATATTTTCTTTCAACTGGCAGGCGCAAGTACAAATTTCAGCAAACCACACCTACCTTGATGCTACACCAACATAGTTCTCTTTTCCAGGGTGGTAGAACTCAGCAAGTCCCCAATCTATCAACCGGAGCTTTCGTAGCTCATGATCTATCTATCATCACATTATGAGGCCTGACATCTCGATGCATGATTCCTTGGGAACGGCAGTAATCTAGTGCCTGAAAGCATAGATGTTCAGGAATGCAACACGATACTCGCAAGGCATATGAACATCAATGAGTCTTCAGGAAGCATCAGCCGGGAAGCAACCAGAATTATAAAACATATGAGCAAAGCAGCTATATCACAACTGAACTAGTTCAACTTTTTTTTGACCAACGATGCCTACTGCCGTCCCCTTGCAAATGGATTCACTGAAAGACTAAACAATTTATCTCTCTTTATAACAATAAAATCAAAATTTTTATTGACAATAGATCAAAAAAGTTGTGGTCGATTGGGCTTTTGCTGTTAGCTTCTTGGTTTTCTTTAGGTGGGGCACACCTTTTATTTTATAGGACTCAAAGGAGTGTCTTAAGTCCTTAAAATTTAATGACTTTTCTTGTGGGACATAACCATTAGAATTTTCTTATAGGACATACATAATTATTATTTTCCTTGTAGGATAGATGCACCCCCTTACTTAGTGGTTTGGTTGCCCCTATTTGAGTGAGGATTGTCCTAATTCAAGTCTTATTAAAATTTAGATTGAGGTGAGTGAGTTGTTGAGTTTGGACTTTGCTTGGCCAAATAGGACTTTAAGTCTTCCAGCGGCCCTTGGATATGGATCGACCAAACTGGTTGAATGATGTTGAGATTGTCAATGATCTCAGCTCCCCTAATTACATGATTCACATCTCATTGAATCTGGCCTTAAGGTTTCTTCTCTCTTTGTTTGTACATTGGAGGTTTTGCTTCGATCCGTTAATGTGGTCAACGTTGTCGTAGTTGGCCATGTCGTCTACGCACTTTGTTTTCATGGGGTTCTTCTCATTGTTGATCACTATTGACTTGAGAGCTTTCTTTCTCCTTTTAGGTCTTCAAGTTTGTTGTTGCCCATTTTGTTTTTGTATACCGAAGTGAGAGCCATGAGCTTTTGGTGAGCATTCATCATCCTCATTGCTTGGCCGACAAATGTTAAGTCTTCTATCGAACCAAGTTGCCCTAAGGTGATGAGAAACTTCCTTCCATCCTTCTAGAGTTATACTTTTAGGATCGACAAAAGTAAATGACATCTTGATCCTATAAGTAGGAGCTTCCAAGGATGACTTGATATATATCAAGCAGAATCACATTGCATGTCACCTCGTCGATGAATTCTTTTATAATGGTGAAGTGTCTAGTATTGTCGGTCGATCTTCATCTCCATATCATCATGAAGTCGTCCAAGAGGATATGAGCATAGATGTGATGTCATCTTTAGGCTGAGCTTCTTGACCAAGCTTGTCGTGACGAGATTCTTTTGGCACTCAGTATCAAAGATCACACCAATGACTTCTTGCTTCACTTGGATCTTTCTGGTAAAGAGCTCTTCTCGAACCTTTCGACTAGGAATTGGATTTAAGTCTATAAGCTTCGATCTAGCCATTAGTGATAGACTTGGATCTATAAAAAAAATCAGTGAGAGTTCGATGGGGTCGTGCCCATGATGATGGCCGTGACTCATTGACTTCGATTATTCTTCAACCATTTCTTTAGGAAGTGTTCTGGGTAAACCTTCCAACACTTTTCTCTAGTGTAACTTGTAATTTTACATTGTTCACAATAAAGATCAATTCATTTTGAGGAAGAAGTTTTACCATCACCAAAATTCTCTTGGGCCTTCAAGTGGCTCCCATTGGCATTCTTTATGGGCTTATTGTTGCGGGTGTGATTCTTTCTTTCAATTGCATCGCCATGTTGCTAGCAGTCGAAATATTATATACTTTAAAGAGGCTTAGTTCTATCTATTCATAGAGGCCAATATTTATTTTATCATTATTGAGTGGTTGTCGAGAGAAATTTTGAGTGTCACCACTTATCGTCAAAACTTGGTAGTATATTCTTGCATAGATTGATTGCTTCCTTGGCATAGGTAATGTCACTTCCTTCATCTTTCTTTGAGATATCCCATGGATAAAGTTTTTCTCATATGAGCCTTTTAATTCGCATCCATGACATGTCTTCATCGTTGTTTGTTTGAAGATAGGCTTTCCACCATACGAGCATGTGTTTAGTCAACTTGAGTCATGCAAGCATAACCCTATCCTTATTGTTGTAGTCATATAGTTCAAAATAAGTATCAAGTTGATCATCTACCCATGAGTTTAATACCTTAGTATTGATCGAGTCATCATATGAGGGTATGCTGATATTGTAGGAAAATCTAGCGGTGACATCACATGTGCAGTGGAATAACCGAAAACAAAAATCTTAAAGTTTTCAAAAAGATATTCATCATCATGCGAAGATTGATGCGCAAAAATCCATAAAACAATAAAACTACGCGTATAATGGAGATTGTATTACCTAGGAAGATCGTATATTCCTGAAAACTTACAGATCTGTGAGAGAGAGGATAAAGGAGGTCAACTTTCCTCCCTAGCGGTAATCCACACAACAGGGGTTACAAAGACACTCCTCAAATCATTGCACAATCATCCTCGCTACGTGCGCCATGTAATAAAAAAGGGGCTATCCCTTCTTGCTATTCACACACCCCAAATAGGGGTTGCAGATTGAGGAGGAGGAGAGAAGAGAATAGGAGGTGATAGCCAAAAAGAAACTAGCCCATGGCCCTTTGGTTCCCTCTTATTTATAGAGGCCCCCTATCAACTTACCCTAATGGATCTTGTCATATTGGGTACTGGATCTCCATCCAACCACCTAAGCCTCTTAGATTAGTGGGTCTCTATCCAATAATCTCTTATCTTATCAATAGGATCTAATAATTCAGGAGCTTATTGGATATCCAATAAGATAAGGACTCCAACGGGTATCTCATATCTGAATCTCTACTCGTCGCAACACCTACCATATGTGTGTGACCCTCTAGGCCCAATATTGAGCTGACCATGAGTCATACCTATCAGAACTTCTTCTGACTTAGTGAATTATTATCTTCATAATAATTCACTCAACTCATCGACTACAAACATATTAGGCCACTACGCCGCAATCCCCAAACGATACAGGGGAATCCAATCCATTATACATGTTTGTCCTCATTTACCATGTATCTATAGTCTCTTATCCATTTAATAGCCTAGAAATCGTATACCGAGCATGGTGTTGTCAGTCCCATATAGTTTCTTGGTTTTCTTTAGGTGGGGCACACCTTTTATTTTATAGGACTCAAAGAAGTGTCTTAAAGTCCTTAAAATTTAATGACTTTTCTTGTGGGACATAACAATTAGAATTTTTCTTATAGGGCATACACAATTATTATTTTCCTTATAGGATAGATGCACCCCCTTACTTAGTGGTTGCCCCTATTTGAGTGAGGATTGTCCTAATTCAAGTCTTATTAGAACTTGGATTGAGGGGAGTGAGCTGCTAGAGTTTGGACTTTGCTTGGCCAAATAAGACTTTAAGTCTTCTAGTGGCCCTTGGATATGGATCGACCAAACTGGCTGAATGGTGTTGAGATCATCAATGATCTCAACTCCCTTAATTACATGATTCACATCACATTGAATATGGCCTTAAGGGTTCTTCTCTCTTTGTTTATACGTTGGAGGTTTTGCTTCGATCTGTTAATGTGGTCAACATTGTCGTAGTTGGCCATGTCATCTGCGCGCTTTATTTTCATGGGGTTCTTCTCATTGTTGATCACTATTGACTTGAGAGCTTTCTTTCTCCTTTTAGGTCTTCAAGTTTGTTGTTGCCCATTTTGTTTTTCGTATACGGAAGTGAGAGCCATGAGCTTTTGGCGAGCATTCATCATCCTCATTACTTGGCCGACAAATGTCAAGTCTTCTGTCGAACCAAGTTGCCCTAAGGTGATGAGGAACTTCCTTCCATCCTTCTAGAGTTATACTTCTAGGATCGACAAAAGTAAATGGCATCTTGATCCTATAAGTAGGAGCTTTTAAGGATGACTTGATATATATCAAGCTGAATCATATTGCATGTCACATTGTCGATGAATTCTTTTATGATCGTGAAGTGTGTCTTGTATTGTCGGTTGATCTTCATCTCCATATCATCATGACGTTGTCCAAGAGGATATGAGCATAGATGTGATGTCATCTCTAGGTTGAGCTTCTTGACCAAGCTTCTCGTGACGAGATTCTTTTGGCACTCAATATCAAAGATCACTCCAATGACTTCTTGCTTCACTTGGATCTTTATGGTAAAGAGCTCTTCTCAAACCTTTAGACTGGGAATTGGATTCAAGTCTATAACCTTCGATCTAGCCATTAGTGATAGACTTGGTTGGATCCATAAAAAAAATCAGTGAGAGTTCGATGGAGTCGTGCCCATGATGATGGTCGTGACTCATTGACTTCGATTTTTCTTCAACCATTTCTTTAGGAAGAGTTCTGGGTAAACCTTTCAAAACTTTTCTCTAGTGTGACTTGTAATTTTACAATGTTCACAATAAAGAATTCAGTTTGGGGAAGAAGTTTTACCATCACCAAAATTCTCTTGGGCCTTCAAGTGGCTCCTTTTGGCATTCTTTATGGGCTTCTCAGTGATGGTGTTATTCTTTCTTTCAATTGTCATCGCCATGTTGCTAGCAGTCGAAATATTATATACTTTAAAGAGGCTTAATTCTATCTATGCATAGAGGCCAATAGTTATTTTATCATTATTGAGTGGTCGTCGAGAGAAATTCCGAGTGTTACCACTTATCGTCGAAACTTGATAGTATATTCTTGCATAGATTAATTGCTTCCTTAGTGTAGGTAATGTCACTTCCTCCATCTTTCTTTGAGATATCCCATGGATAAAGTTTTTCTCATATGAGCCTTTTAATTCGCATCCATGACATGTCTTTATCGTTGTTTGTTTGAAGATAGGCTTTCCACCATATGAGCGTGTGTTCAATCACATAAGCATCACTCTATCCTTATTATTGTAGTTATATAGTTCAAAATAAGTATCAAGTTGATCCACCCATGAGTTTAATACCTTAGCATTGATTGAGTCATCATATGAGGGTATGCTGATATTATAGAAAAATCTAAGGGCGACATCACATGTGCAGTGGAAGAATAGAAAATAAAAATCCCTAATTTTCGAAAAAGATGTTGTCGTCGTGTGAAGATTGGTGTGTAAAAACCCGCAAAACTGAAAAACTACGCATACAAGGGAGATTGTGTTACCCAGGAAGATCATATATCCCTGAAAACCTACAGATATATGAGAGAGGATAAAGGAGGTCAACTGTTCTCATCTCTAGTAATAATTCACATGGCAGGGGTTGCAAAGACGCTCCTCAAATCACTGTATAATCTGCCTCATTGCTTGTACCACACAATCAAAAAGGGACTGCCCCTTCTTGTTATCCACACACTCCAAATAGGGGTTACAGATTGAGGAAGAGAGAAGAATAGGAGATGACAGTCAAAAAGAAACTAACCCATGACCCTTTGGTTCCCTCTTATTTATAGAGGCCCCATATCAACTTACTATTAGGAACAAGTCGACACTAAGAAAGGGGGGGGGGGGGGGGGTGGGGGGGGGGGGTGAATTAGTGCAGCGGATAAAATTATGTCGGTTCAAAATCTCATTGCGATTAAACCCGTTTCAGAAGATGTTAACTTGAAAGCATACAGAAGAGTGTAGTGGATGTAAAGCAAGTAAGGCAGTTTGCAGTTAAGGTGAATAGCAAAACAGAAATGCAAATCGAATTATAGTGGTTCGGTCGCCATGACCTACATCCACTCCACCGATTCCCCTTTCGTCGAGGCCACCAATATCCACTAACGATCTTCCTTCAATGGGTGAAGATCAACCACCCTTACAACCTGATTCTCCTTTTGATAGGTTCAGGAGAGAACCTTTACAACCTCCACAACCTCCTCTCTTAAACTTCACTAGCACTTAAAGTTTGAGAGGAGTTCACACAAGATTACAACAGCGTTTCTTTTCTTTTTCACTCTCTATTCTTATGTATGTTAACCAGGGATGAGAGGAGTATTTATAGGCCTTAAGTGGATTCAAACTTAGAGCATAAAAAGATCTCATCCCGGGTTTCCCGGGTCCTGACAATACCATCGCTTGCAGCACTGACACTAGGCAGTACCATCGCCAAGTCTAGCGATACTACTGCCTAGGAGACTATGTCTGGGCAGTACCACTGCCTGAAACTAACACTAGGTGGTACCACCGCCCAGTCTAACGGTACCACTGCTTGACATAGTCTCGAAGACTATGCCACGACGGTGCTATTTGTTGGGTCACTGTTTGGGCCTTTCACTTGGCCCAACACAGTCCATACATGGGCCCAACTGGCCCCTAATTGGGTTGGCCCAATTCCAATCCCAATTATGTGCTGACTATGAAATTTAAGACATACACTAAGCTAAACAAGTCCGGTAAGTCTAGGTTTCTTCCGGCGAACTTCCGATGATCTCTTGGTAATGTTTTAGCGAACTCCCAGCAAGCTCCTGGACTTCACGATAATCTTCTTGGCGAGTTCCGATGAGCTTCTTTGGCAAGCTCCTGGACTTCTCGGTCAATTCTGGAAGAACTTCCGACGAACATTCAGACTTCTGACGAACGTCTTGATTTCTTACAAAATCTCGTTCTTGACTCCAAGACTTCATTTTGTTTTATGCCTTGCTATCATAATTAATCCTACACACTTAAAACCCACTTCGATCTAGACAATTATTACTAAGCTAATCAAATGTTGTCCGGCATGTCATTGGTTCATCGACGCTTCATCTGATTCTTCGGGGCATCGTCCTCTCTTACGGCCTATTGCCCAATCGGCTAGTTGACCTCCGCAACTCCGATTTCCTTGGCGCAATTTCTGCTCTTTTTGGCCCGATGCTCGAACTCATGGCCCGTAGCCTTCTATCGATACGTCGACTGATCCTTCGGCGCGACGTCCAATCTTCTGACATGTTTTTCTTTGGCCCAACATGATTCTTCCTACTTTAATTGTCTCTCTATGATCGAAGCTTCCTACGTCACTCAAAACGCAAATCAAATCATAAACACTATCAATTGGTTTCATCATTAAAATCCGAGATTCAACATTTACCCTAATGGATCTTGCCATATTGGGTACTAGATCTCCATCCAAGCACCCAAGCCTTTTAGATTAGTGGGTCTCTACCCAATAATCTCTTAGAGACCTAATAATCTCTTATTGGCTGTTATTGGATCTTATCAATATGATCCAATAATTTAGGAGCTTATTGGATATTCAATAAGATAGGGGCTCCAGCGAATATCTCATATCCGAATCTCTACTCGTCACAACACCTATCATATGTGTGTGACGCTCTAAGCCCAATATTGAGCTGGCCATGAGTCATACTTATCAGAACTCCTACTAGCTTAGTGAATTATTATCTCCATAATAATTCACTCGACTCATCGACTACGGACGTACTAGGCCATTACACCGCAATCCCTAGACGATATAGGAAAATCCAATCCATTGGACTTGTTTTTCCTTAGTTGTCATATATCTATAGTCCCTAATCTATCTAATAGCCCAGAAATCGTATACCGGGCATGGTGCTGTCAGGCCCATATAGTTTCTACTCGAGTCTCGCTGTAATCGGATTCTCTCGGAGAACTCTTTCTCTCTCAATCCGAATGACCCTAGCTAGGGATTTATCTAAGCAAGAATATATGGGATATTCATGTCATGATACCGAGAGCAGATGATCCTCTATCGACACTCAATAGTCCTTGTAAGATTGCTTATAACTCTGGTATTAAAGAGTTGAGTGCCCATACAGAACATTCTTGGTGTCTCAAGTCTAAGGACCAGATACACCATTAGGATGACGAAATAATTGTCTAACAATAAGGCATCATCAAACATCCATCATTCTGTGAGCGGATCAATTAGTGAACTCATTCTCCAATGAGCACATGCACTGTATCCCTAGTGTCCCCACACGAGCAACTATGAGATCAGCTGCATTCATCATATGGATGGGTATATAGTACACCAATATGTCCAATTATCTCGATGTCCCTCTCGAGTAATATATGACCGAGATTATTTAGAGTCTGTGTTTAAAGACATAACGATCTCATTATCGTGATCTCATCACGATATGATTCCCATATATTTATGCAACAAATAATATAAAGTGATAAAATGTCAAATAATATAATAAGAAAAAAGAGTGCATGTAATGTCACACGTGTTATCACTCACATGATTGACTTGCAGGGCACCTATAACTAGCAATCTCCCACTTGACCTAAAGTCAATCACCTGTGTCTGATCCCCATCAGACCCTTGTGATGCTTAAAAACAATCTGAAACAATGGCTTTGTCAGTGGATTTATAATGTTATCTTCAGATAAAACTTTTTCACTACTACATCTCCTCGGACAATGATCTCTATGATCAGGTGGAACCTCCTCAGAACGTGCTTAGACTTCTAATGAGACTTGGGTTCCTTTGCTTGAGTAATAGCCCCGTTGTTGTCGCAATATAATAGAATCGGCTCCTCGCTGCCCGACATGACTTCTAGATCTACGATAAACTTTTTCATCCACTCCCTCCTTTGCTGCCTCTACTGTAGCAATTTACTTTGCCTATATGGTTGAGTCAACAGTAGTATCTTACTTGAAACTCTTCCAGCATACTGCTCCTTCATTTAGCGTGAACAAATACCTTGAATTAGACTTGTTGTTATCGATGTCGGACTGAAAACTCGAGTCCGTGTAGCCCTCAATCTAGAGGCTACTATCTCTATATACTAGTAAAAGATCCTTAGTCCTTCTCAAGTACTTAAGGATATACTTTATTGCTTTCCAGTTCTCCAAGTTTGGATCTGCTTGATACTTGCTCATGACACTTAGTGCATGTGCTATATCAGGCCTGGTACATGACATGACATACATGATAGACCCTATCGCTGAGACATAGGATATCCTATCCATGTTCGTCCTTTCTTTAGGAGTCTTTGGGGACATACTACTAGAAAGCGATATCTCATATCTTATCGATATGAGACATCTCTTGAAATTTTTCATGCCAAACCTTTTATAAAATTTTCCATGCCAAACCTTTTGACAATGGTGTCTATGTACCTAGACTAGGATAAACCAAGCATCCTCTTAAATCTATTTCTATAGATCCGAATCCCCAAAATATAGGATGCTTCCTCTTAAGTCCTTCATGGAGAAATGTCTAGATAACAAAGTCTTTACTGTGGAGAGCATTCTTATATCATTCCCAATGATCATGATGTCATCCACATATAGCACCAAAAAGGTGATAGCACTCCCACTTACCTTCCTATACACACAAGACTCATATTCATTCTTAACGAAATCATAAGATATGATTGCATCATCAAATTTTATGTTCTAACTTCAGGAAGCTTGCTTCAGTCTATAGATGGACCTAAACAACCTACACACCTTATCTGGAATGTCCTTGGACACAAATCCCTCAAGCTATATCATATACACCTCCTCCTCGAGTTTACTATTGAGAAACGCAATTTTCATATCCATTTGTCATATCTCATAATCATAGTGTGTTGCATAGCTAATAGAATTCAGATGGATTATATAGAATCCATTTAAGAATTCATGGCTTCTTACTACTTCCCGAAGTCTATACTCATAATAGCCTCATCGTAGGTCTCAGGATCAATATCCTCAACATCCTCTGCTCTAATATGTCCCACATATCTCTTAGGAGGATGAGATACTCTACCAGACCTACGTAAAGCTGAAACCTATGTGCTAGGTACCTGAACAGACTCAAGCTGTGGAGTGGTGCTTGAGCTAGGTTCTCCAACCTCGCTCAACTCTATCACACTCCCACTATCTCCATCATGAATGCGTTCCTTCTTAAGGAACACTACTCTCTTGGCTATAAAGACTTTTTGGTCCTTAGGGTGATAAAAAAATACTCACAAGTTTCCTTGGGGTATCTCACGAACTTGCACCACTCCATCCTAGATTCTAACTTGTCAAGGTTGTGTCACTTAACTTGGGTAGGGCTGTTGAATCTTGGAATTTGATGATGAAGTCAATTGTCATTTGTTATCTAATCCATATGTTGAGATAAGTGTGCAGGATTAACTACGATGAAAGTAAGACATGCAGCAAGAGTTGCACCGCAGTCAAGACTATAATCATGTTGGGAGTTCGAGAGTTCGACGGAGGTCCGGACGGTCGTCGGAGGTTCTACGGGAACAAATCCGAGAAGTCCAGGAGCTTGCCAAAAGAAGCTCGTCGGAACTCGCCAAGTGGATCGTCGCAAGTCCAGGAGTTTGCTGGAAGTCCGCAGGAGCATCACCGAGGGTTCATCGGATGATTGACGGAAGTTCGCCGGAAGCTCGCCGGAAGAAGCGATTGACGCACTGAAGCAAGTTGCAGTAAATGTCTTAAGAAATATTGTAGTTAGCATGATGATTAAGTTAGAAATGGGAGGTGATCCCATTAACTTAATCTTGGGGCAATTGAGCCCTTGACAGACCCAAATTGGGCCGAATGGATCAGCCCATTCGGACCCATATTTCTTGGCCTGCAGTGGTACCGCCTGGGTCGGCAGTGGCACCGCCCAGGGCTTAGTCTCCGAGCTAGGCTGGGCGGTGCAACCGCCCTTGATAGGCGGTGGAACCGCTCCTAATAGGAGGTGGCACCGCCTAGAGGCTCAGTTTCCGAGCTCTGCCAAGCAGTGCAACCGCCCCTAACAGGAGGTGACACTACCGAGAGGCTCAGTCTCCGAGCTCTGCCAGGCGGTGCAACCGCCCCAGTCAGGCAGTGCAACCGCTAGACCCTAGAATTTCGGGAGATGACAGTTTTGAGCTCGGAATTCAAACTAGTTTGGGGCCTATAAATACCCCACCCTTTCAGCAATGAAAGGGCACCCCAAAAGCATCGACATCCTAATCTTACTCTGTGATTTTTAGAGCTCAAAAGTGTAGTATGAGTTAAAAGTTCTCCTTCCTCTTTTTTTCTAAGTTTTGATCTGTCAAGAGAGGAAAGAAAATTCTGTAAGGGTTGTCTCCTAAGCCCGTCAAAAGGAGTGAAACTGTAAAAGGGTGGTTGGCCTTCGCCTATTGAAGGAAGGCCTCTAGTGAACGTCGGTGACCTCGTTGGTGGAGGAAGCCAAAAGTGGATGTAGGTCAAGATTGACCGAACCACTCTAAATCTCGGTTTGCATTTACTTTGAGCATCTTCTCTTTACTGAAAAATCAGTAGCTTACTGTCTTCTGCTCATTTACGAATGTGTTTTATAGTTAAGTATTTTCCGAATCGACGTTAAGACGGAAATCAGTTTTATCGTACGAACATCATATTTTAGTTTGCGCTTACATTCTGATTTCCATCATAACTGCAAACTGCCTTTATATCTTTGCTTTAATTGCATCTCGCTTGATCACAAGTTAAAGTGATTTACGAATCGGCTTTCATACCGAAATCACTTTTATCGTACAAACGTCGTATTCCAGTTTGCTATTACATTCTGTTGTCTATCTTAACTACAAACTGCTTCTATATATTTGCTTTAACTGCATCTTGCTTGATCACAAGTTAAAGTGATTTACGAATCGACTTTCTTACCAAAATCACTTTTATCGCATGAATGCAGTTTTAATCGTCGAAAGTTTTCCGCTGCACTAATTCACCCCCCCCCCCTCTTAGTGCTCTTGATCCTAACAATTGGTATTAGAGCGGGGTTAACTCTCAAATGGATTAAAACCCAAGAGAGATGACATACGCCGGAAACCAAGAGGGCCACACTTTTACACGTCCACCCATGTTCAATGGGACGGACTACACCTATTGGAAGACCCGAATGAGGATCTTCCTTATTTCAATGGATTTTGAACTTTGGAATCTTGTCAAAAATGGATTTTCGAAGTCTTCTCTTCCAATGATCGATTGAAATGAATTGTGTTGAATCTCGTATTTTGATGATGAAACCACTTGATATATGTTTATGATTTAATCTGCGTTTTGAGTGACGCAAGATGCTTTGATCAGGATGAGACAATTAAAGTAGGAAAATCATGTTGTGTCGGAGGAACATGTCAGAAGATTGGACGTCGGGCCGGTGGATCGGTCGACGTATCGACAGAAGGCTTCGGTCCGTGGACTCGGGCATCGAGCCAAAAAGAGCGGGTATTGTGCCAAGGATAACGTAGTTGCGGAGTCAACTGACCGATTGGGCAATAGGCTGCAGGAGAGGACGATGCGCCGAAGAATCGGACGAAGCGTCGAGGGACCAATGACATGCCGGACAACTTGGTTAATTGCTTAGGATTAATTGTCTCGATCGAAGTTTTATTTTAAGTGTGCAGGATTAACTACGAATGAAGAAAGACATGCAGTAGGAGTTGCGCCGGAGTCAAGACAATGATCACGTTGGGAGTTCGAGAGTTCTCCAGAAGTTCGGACAGTCGTCGGAGGTTCTGCGGGAACAAATCCGAGAAGTCCATGAGCTTGCCAAAGAAGCTCGTCGGAACTCGCCAAGTGGATCATCGCAAGTCCAGGAGTTTGCCGGTAGTCCGCAGTAGCATCACCGAGGGTTCATCGGATGATCGACGGAAGTTCGCCGGAAGCTCGCCGGAAGAAGCGATTGACGCACCGGAGCAAGTTGCAGTAAATGTCCTAGGAAAAATCGTAGTTAGCACAATGATTAAGTTGGAAATGGGAGGTGATCCCATTAACTTAATCTTGGGGCAATTGGGCACCTGAAAAACCCAAATTGGGCCGAATGGATCAACCCATTCGGACCCTGATTTCTGGCGGGAGGTGCAACTGCCCAAGCCAGGAGGTAGCACCGCCTAGGCTAAGTCTCCGAGCGAGACTGGGCGGTGCAACCGCCCCAGCCAGGAGGTGGCACCGCCTGGGCTCAGTCTCCGAGCGAGACTGGGCGGTGCAACCTCCCCTGACAAGAGGTGGCACCGCCTGAGCTCGGTCTTCGAGCTCTGGCAAGCGGTGCAACCGCCTCAGTCAGGAGGTGCAACCGCCTGAGCTCAGTCTTCGAGCTCTGGCAGGAGGTGCAACCGCCCCTGACAGGAGGTGGCACCGCCTAGAGGCTCAGTCTTCGAGCTCTGCCAGGCGGTGCAACCGTTCCAGTCAGGAGGTGCAACCGCCTGATTTCGGAATTCCGGGAATTGACAGTTTTGAGCTCCAAATTTGAACTGGGTTAGGGCCTATAAATACCCCACCCATTCAGCACTGAAAGGCAAGGAATTAACACCGAAATCTTGATCCTTTTTTGTGATTCTTAGAGCTCAAAATTGTTGTAAAGGCCAAAAGTTCTTCTCCCTCTATTCTTCCGAGTTCTTAGTTGTAAAGAGAGAAGAGAAAAATTTTGTAAGTGTTGTCTCCTAAGCCCGTCAAAATGAGTGAAACTGTAAAAGGGTGATTAGCCTTCGCCTATTGAAGGAAGGCCTCTAGTTGACGTCGGTGACCTCGTCGGTGGAGGAAGCCAAAAGTTGAGTAGGTCAAGATTGACCGAACCACTCTAAATCTCGGTTTGCATTTACTTTGAGCATATTATCTTTCCTGCAAACCTCCTCTAAAGCTTACTGCTTTCTGCGATCGGGTTTCAAGCTTTGCACTTTCCGAATCAGCGTTTAGACGTAAATCTGCTTTTTCGTACGATCATCATATTTCAGATTGCGTTTACGTTTTGATTTCTACTATAACTGCAAACTGCCTTTATACCCTTGCTTAAACTGCATCTCGCCTAATCAAGTGATTTACGAATCAGCATTTAGACGTAAATCAGTTTCTTTGTACGAACGTCGTATTTCAGTTTGCGCTTATATTCTGGTTTTCATCATAACTGCAAACTGCCTTCATAGATTGACTTTAACATCATCTTGCTTGATCTTAAGTTAAAGTAATCTTAGAATCGGCTTTCACACAGAAATCGTTTTTATCGTTCGAACGCAGTTTCGTTTTAATCGCAGAAAGTTTTCCGTTGCACTAATTCACCCCCCCCCCCCCCCCCTCTTAGTGCTCTTGATCCTAACAAATTGGAGAAGAAGACTTTCGCTCTTAATGCAAAGGCTATGAATGCCTTATTTTCTGCGCTTGATAAAAATAAGTTCAATTGTGTTTCGGTTTGTGAAACTGCATTTGATATTTGGCATACACTCGAAGTGACTCACGAAGGCACAAGTACAGTGAAAGAGTTAAAAATCAATCTTTTGATACGTTCTTTTGAACTTTTCCGAATGAAACCGAGCGAGACTATTGCCGACATGTACACCCGTTTCACGGATGTCGTCAATGGTCTAAAAGGACTCGACAAGAGTTTTTCGGATTTTGAGCTCGTAAAAAAGATTCTAAGATCCCTTCCTAAGAGTTGGGACCCTAAAGTCACTACTATTCAAGAGGCTAAAGATTTAAATAACTTCCCTCTTGAAGAACTAATCGGGTCATTAATGACCTATTAAATGACTTGCAAGGCTCATGAAGAGCACGAAGACATCCTTCCAAAGAATAGGAAGGATATGACACTTAGAACTTTAGATGACCGCTTGAGAGAAAACTCAAGTGATGAGGACTGTGATGATGACTTTGAACTTCTAACAAGGAAATTCAAAAAATTCATTAAGAGAAACAAGTTTAAAAATGACACAAAAAAATAAACTTGAACCCAAAAAGGACCAAGTTATTTGCTACGAGTGCAAAAAGCCGAGACACTACAAAAGTGATTGTTCCCAAGCCAAGAAGAGAACATCAAAGAAGAAGGCGCTCAGAGCAACGTGGGATGTCTCGAGCGCGTCCGAAGAAGAGGAGTCCAACACCGAGCAAGTTGCTCATTACGCCTTAATGGCCATCGGAGAAGAGGTAACAAATTTAATTGATGCAGATTTATTATTTGATGAATTATTAAATGCCTTCCATGACTTATTTGATGAATGCAAAACAATTAGTAGAAAATATAAATTGCTAAAAAATAAGCATGATAGTCTTGTTAGCAATTTTGATAAATTAAAAACTAAATATCATGATAGTTTAGCTTAATGTGAAAAATGCCATGATCTAGAAACTCTCCAAAAGAAGAACTTGCTACTTAAGGATGCCTTAAAGAAGTTCGCGGTTGGTAGTAAGTCTTTGAACATGATTCTTACAAATAAGGGCCACGTTCCCAAAAGAAGTGGAATCGGATTTGTGAGAAGTCCTCACTAAAATCCAACTACCTTCATAAAAGGCCCTATCTTACATGTTCGACACCAAAGTAAATACAACTTTTGTTACAAACATGGACATAAAACGTATCATTGTCCATTCAAGAAAATTAGCCCGAACAAACTGATTTGGGTTCCTAAAGGAACCATGATAAACTCTATGCAACATAATAAACAATGTAGATCAGTTTTTGAGGCACTCAAAAGTAAATGGGTACCTAAAAATTATCCTTTCTTGTAGAGACATACACCATCACGAGCTAGGAGCAAGAGATGGTACCTTGATAGTGGATGCTCAAGGCATATGATTGGAGATCCATCTCAATTCTCTAAGCTCACTAGCATAGACGAAGACTATGTCACCTTCGGAGACAACAAGGGTAAAATCATTGGCAAAGGAACCATAGGTAACAAATCCAACTTCTTTATTGAAGATGTTTTGTTAGTTGATGGTTTAAAACATAACCTCTTGAGTATTAGCCAATTATGTGATAAAGGATATATCGTCAAATTCGAATCCAATGCTTGGATCATTGAAAAACCACACAAAAACACAACTATGATTGCATTAAAACAGAATAACGTATACACCATTGACATCAATGATCTTTGCAATGAAATATGTTTCTCGGTTTTGAATGAGGATGCTTGGCTTTGGCATAGGAGATTAGGTCATGCTAGCATGAAACTAATCACTCAAATATTATCCAAAGAACTTGTACGAGGAATTCCTCATATCAAGTTAATCAAAGATAATGTGTGTGATGTTTGTCAATTAGGAAAACAAATTAAGGGTAGTTTCAAATCTAAGAATCAAATAAGCACCTGTAGGCCCTTACAATTGATCCATATTGACTTGTTCGGACCAATCTCTACATCAAGCCTAGGAGGTAGCAAATACGCCTTCGTCATTGTAGATAACTATAGTAGATACACATGGACGTATTTCTTGAAACACAAAAATGAATGCTTTAGATATTTCACCAAGTTTTGTAAACTTATTCAAAATGAAAAGGATTTTATAATTTCATCAATTCGAAGTGATCACGGTGGTGAATTTCAAAACCGTGATTTCTAAGAATTTTGTAAATCTAATGGATACAACCATAACTTCTCTACTCCAAGAAATCCTCAACAAAATGGAGTAGTAGAAAGAAAGAATAGAAATTTACAAGAAATGACAAGAACCATGTTGAATGAACATAGCCTACCAAAATATTTTTGGGCCGAAGCCGTAAACACTGCATGCTATATTTTAAATAGAGTTCTAGTAAGACCCTTACTCACCAAAACTCCCTATGAGTTGTGGAATAATAAAAAACCCAATGTTTCATATTTTAAAGTTTTGGGTGTAAGTGTTTTATCTTGAATGAAAAAGATGCCTTAGGAAAATTTGATGCTAAATCCGATGAAGGAATTTTTCTTGGTTATTCTTCGGTTTCAAAAGCTTTTCGTATCTTCAATAAAAGAACTTTAATTATAGAAGAATCCATTCATGTTATTTTCAATGAGATTTCCGAAATCAAGAAAAATGATTTTGATGATGATGTTTATTTCGATTCTTTGAATTTAAATGAAACCCCTTCTCCATCTAGCAACTTGGATGCATCCACTTCCGAAATACCCTTACCCAAGGAGACACATCTAAGGGGATTCAAACACGTTTTTTTCTTAAAACTTTTTGTGCCAACGCCGCTTTTCTCTCTTAAATTGAACCTAAATGTATTGACGAAGCCATGAAAGATGATTCATGGATTATCGCAATGCAAGATGAGTTAAATCAATTTGAGAGAAATGAGGTGTGAAAGCTTGTTCCTAGGCCAAATGACCATTTAGTTATTGGTACTAAATGGGTCTTTAGAAACAAGCAAGATGAATCTGGTATCATGGTTAGAAACAAGGCTAGATTAGTGGCCAAAGGTTTCAACCAAGAAGAATGTATCGATTACGAAGAAACCTTCGCTCCTGTGGCTAGATTAGAAGCCATAAGGATGCTCCTTGCCTATGCTAGTAATAATAATTTTAAATTATTTCAAATGGATGTTAAAAGCGCTTTTCTTAATGGCTTTATTTCTGAAGAAGTTTATGTTGAATAACCTCCCGGATTTTAAAATAATAGCCTCCCTAATCATGTATTTAAATTAACTAAAGCTTTCGATGGTTTAAAACAAGCCCCAAGGGCTTGGTATGATAGACTTAGTACTTTTTTTATTGAAAATAATTTCACAAAAGGCAAGGTCGATACTACATTATCAAAAATTTTGAAAATAATTTTCTCATTGTTCAGATTTATGTTAATGATATTATCTTCGGTTCTACGAATAAATATCTTTGTGAATATTTTGCTGAAACCATGAGTCTCGAATTTGAAATGAGTTTGATAGGAGAATTTATCTTTTTTTTAGGCTTATAAATTAAGCAACTAAGCAATAACATCTTTATTAGTCAAACTAAATATGCCTTAGATTTGCTAAAAAGATTTAATATGAATAGCTCAAAAGCTATTAATACTCCTATGAGTACCTCCACTAAGTTAGAAGTTGATGAAAGTGGAGAAAGCTTCGATCAAAAAACTTATAGGGGTATGATAGGAAGTTTACTTTACCTCACTGTAACTAGACCAGATATCATGTTCAGTGTAGGACTTTGTGCTAGGTTTCAATCGAACCCTAAGATATCTCTGTTGAATCTCGAATTTTGATGATGAAACTAATTGATTGTGTTTAGATGTTTAACTGCATTTTGAGTGATGCAGGTCTACTCGATTAGGATTAGACAATTAACGCAGGAGGAATTGACGTTGTGCCGGAGGAGATCACGTTAGGATATTGGATGGCAGAAGGCTTCGGATGTCGGGCATCGGGCCAAGAGCGGAATTGCGCCAAGGATATCGGGGTTGCAGAGGTCAACCGCCGATTGGGCAACAAGCCGCAAGAGAGGACGATGTGCCGAAGAATCGGACGAAGTGCCAACCAATGAAGTGTCGGGCAACAGAATGTCAATTCGCTTTATAATAATTGTCTAGATCGGAGTAGAGTTTTGGCTTATGTGTGCAGGATTAACTACGATAACGACGAAAACATAAAACGAAACAAAGTGTCGGAGTCAAGCACGAAGGATTTGTTGTGAGTTCGAGAGTTCGACGAAAGTCCGAAAGTTCGTCGGGAATTCTGCCGGAACTAGCTGAGAATGAGTAGGGAGCTTGCTGAAGGGTTTTTCGGAAGCTCGCCGAAAGGTTCGTTGGAAGTTCGCGGAGCTCGCCGAGAAAGATCGGAGCTTACCGAAGAAGCTCATTGGAACTCGCCAAGATCAAATCGTGAAGTCTAGGAGCTTGCCGGGAGTCCGTAGAATGGTTTCCGAGAGTTCGTCGGAAGACCGTCGGAAGTTCGCCGGAAAAAGTCTTGACTTGCGGACCTTGTAATAGCTTAGAAAATGTCTTTAAATTCGTAGTTAGCACGTTAATTAGGGTTAGGATTAAGTGTTAATCCTATAACTCAAGTAGGGGTCAATTGGGCCCGAGTTCGGACTGGTTTGGGCCAAGTTTGAAGCCCAACCAGTGAGTTGAAATAGTGTAGGCGGTGGCACCACCAGTACACTGTCACTGTTAGACACTAACAGGCGGTGGCACCGCCAGCATCGGGAACGAAAGAGAATTTAAATTTTGGAGCCCAAATTTGAATCCTCTTGAGGCCTATAAATACCCCTCAATTCTCAGCTGAGAATATAACCTTTGAGAAGCAAGAGATTGAGATAAAAGTCTTAGCAAAGCCTTTGGCAAGTTTTTGTTTTCAATAGCTTGAGTGTTCACCTCCCTCTTTCTCTTTGAAAATTTGTAAGAGTGTGAACCACTTGTAAAAGGTTGTAAGAGGGGTATTTGTCCTTTCCCTTCAAAGTGATTTGCTAATGGAAGTTGGGAGCCTCTTCGAAGAAGGCTTCGCAAGTGGATGTAGGTCATTTTAGATTGGTATCAGAGCCCGGTATTTCTTATTTTAGATGTACACCCGAGAGAAATGGCTCTTCATAGCTTTCAAGAGGGCTTATCGGTTGTTCGTCCACCGTTGTTTAACGGATTGGACTACACTTATTGGAAAACTCGAATGAGAGTTTTCTTGATTTCTATGAATTTGGATTTATGGAATATCGTTGAAAACGGTTTTCAACTTCCCTCTAAACCAATGAACGAATGGTCGGAATTAGAGAAGAAGTATTTTTCTTTAAACGCAAAGGCTATGAATGCCTTATTTTGCGCTTTGGACAAAAATGAGTTCAATCGGATTTCTACGTGCGAAACGGCTTTTGATATTTGGCGAACACTTGAAATCACGCACAAGGGAACTAGTAGAGTCAAAGACTCGAAAGTTAACATTTTATTGCATGATTTTGAGCTTTTTCGAATGCAACCAAGCGAGACTATAGGCGACATATACACCCGTTTTACGGATGTCGTCAATAATCTAAGAGTTCTTGGTAAATCTTTTTCAAATTTTGATCTCGTAAGCAAGATCTTAAGATCCCTTCTAAAAAGGTGGGATCTTAAAATAACCGCAATACAAGAAACAAAAGATTTAAATATTTTTTCACTTGAAGAACTAATTAGTTCGTTAATGACATATGAAATGGTACACAATGCACATGATGAACATGATGAACGAAATCACCTTCCAAATAATAGGAAGGATTTGGAACTCTGAACAAATGAATACCACTTGAGCGATGACTCAAGTGATGAGGACAATGATGAACTTGAACTTCGAACACTAAATCTTAATAAGTTTATTAAACATAAATCTAAAATAAACAATGAACTTGAACGGAGGAAGAGGCCAAAGAAGAGGAAGACAACCAAGGATGAATCAAGAACTTCCAAAGGTGAAACGGCGAATTGGGCTTTGACGGGCTTCGACTACAAGGTAAGTAACTCAACTCTCTTGAATTATTTTGAAATTACTTGAAGTCTTTCATGAGTGCTTAATTTAGAATAGGAAATAAAAAATTATTTTTCAAAAATTATATCATGTTTTTCTTTTTTGCATCTTTGAAAAATTTAAAATTTGATCATGAAAAGTATATTGCTAAGGTTTCATGCATGTTATGTTTTGAAATGTTGAATGATGTATGCAACATTAAGGATGATAATTATACGATATGTGATAGTGCTTAGGATTAATCCATGCATGTGTATCTTGATGATTTTACACTATTACATGCCTTAATAACATGTTAGAAATTATGTGTTTTGGATACAAAAATATCCATGATCATAAGCATTTTTAACTTCATGATTGAATTTGAAAATCTATAGCAAAACCATGTCCGAATGCATGAAAGTGTTAAATTTTATTTTCAGATTTTCTTGATCCTAACAATTCATTTTTGAGAATCTATTGATCTTGATGGTTTTATGATTAAATTCATTTTTCGATCCTAAACGTTGATTCATGTTTTTATTTAACATAAATGAAAAAGCATGCTAACATGAAATCAATCACTTAAAATGAAATACCTAAAAATATATATATATATATATATATATATATATATTATTAATGAAATCATGAATCTACTTATGTTACGAATTTTGTGAACCATAAAAATGATTTTTGGTGATTTGAATTTGAATGAGTTTTATCCAAAATCATGATCTTGATTCCGTGATATTTACAAATTAAGATTTATTATAAATCAAGATTTTTTCATTAATCGATCTCCTAAGATTTTCTTTTGATTAATTATGAGTAAGTTTTTTTCAAAAAGAAATCATGTCTTTTGGTATTCACATGTTCTAATCTTTCATGATATGATTTTTATACAATTCCTTGTATTCATGAAATGTTTATCGCATCACCCAATTACTTTCTTCTTGATATTCCTTATGTGGTGATATAAAATTATGCATGAAATACTCTTGATATTATTTTGATGCATACAAATGAAAAGTTATGATTATGAATGGTAAGATGAAATTTGACAAGTTAATACCATCATGATTTGAAACATTTATGATTTGAAATTATGCATGCAATTGCTTTTTATTGTGATGATATATTCAATATGAAAAATGGTATCATACATGAAAATAGTGATATATATTTTGAAAATAAATGTTTGTATTATGTTAGATGATTTTACATTTTGTGCATGATGAGTTATAGTGATGATTGAAACATTGATTGAAATGATATGAATGATGATTTGGAATCATGCATATAATGATGAGTTTATATGTTTTGAAAATATATATGATGATTTGGTATTATGCATGCAATAATGATGCACACAGTGATGAAATATTCATGATAAAATTATTATTTTGATATTCATAACTTGAATCTTCCTTTCTTTTTGCCAATGACAAAGGGAGAGAAAGAGTTGCTAATATGCTATCTTGAATTGATGTAAAGGGTCATCTCAAAGAGAAATTAGCTACCTTGCACAAGTCAAGAAAATGCAAAAACTTGCTTACTTTCTTGCACATCTAAAGAAAAGATACAAATGTAACACTTGCCAAATTGTTTGCTTGCCTCATGTAAAACATGGTCCCTTGCTAGTTTAGTATTTTGCTAAGGAAGCAAAAATGACACTTCTCAAAAGAGAAGAAAGAGCTTGCTTTCTTGAACATCTTTAATTTGCTAGCTAGCATGATGTACAATTTGCTATCTTGAACATTACAAATAAATACTATCATGCACATTGCAAAGAAAAGCAAATATGCCAACTTACACATCTTTAAATTTGCTAGCTTCTATATAGTAAAACTTGCATATCGTAAAAGTTGCTAGCTTGTAGAGAAGCAAAGAATTGCTATCTCGGAAGAAGCAAAAAATGTAAAACTTAGAAAACTTGCAATATAATTGCTCTTGCCATGCTTTGTATCAAAAATAGGTTGATATCCTTAAAAGCATCGTATTAAATTTTTTAGTGTATCGCAATGTATCACATGTATCGCAAATTAAAATTTTTGAGACAATTATCATATCATGTTCAACAATTGATATATTTTATTGATATGATAAATTATCATCTCATGATGTATCGCATAATGATATCATGATTTGCGATTGTATCATGTGATCTTTGGTGAATTTTCACATTGATATCCTTCATGAAATGATTTCTTTGCATTATTGTCTTGTATGCATCATGTGATGATTGAAATATTGATTGATGCAAAGTTGATGTAAAAGTCTAAATCATTGGTTCCTCTCCTTCTTTTTGACATTGACAAAAGGGGGAGAAAGTTATTGCTAGCTTGCACACTTAATGAAGAATTTGCTAGCTCGATAATTGTAATGAAGAAATTTATTATATCAAACATCATAAATATTGTTACTTGCAAAGAAAAGCAAAGTGCAATCTTGCACAAAAATTCAAGTGTTGAATTGCCATGATTGAACTTAAGAATCTTGGTATGCTTTTGTGCTTATATGTTGTGATGAAAATCTAGCTTCATGTTATAAAAACTTGAATATATTTTAAAATAGCTAAAGCTACTTCTCCTTTTTGTTGATGACATAAGGGGAGAAGTATATTGATGACTTCATGCATTGAATTGAATATTTTATATATATTTGCATGATGGTTTAAATATTTTTCATAACATGTGATGAATGTTACTTGGATTTGGGATAATCCAAGTGTTCTATCAATGGCATATTGATAGGGGGAGTTTGGTTAAACTCCGGGGAGTTAAGGTTAACTCCGTTAGTCATCAATTAGTTGTCATCATAAAAAAGAGGGAGATTGTTGAATCTTGGATTTTGATGATGAAACTAATTGATTGTGTTTAGATGTTTAACTGTATTTTGAGTGATGCAGGTCTACTCGATCAGGATTAGACAGTTAACGCAGGAGGAATTGACGTTGTGCCGGAGGAGATCACGTTAGGATATTGGATGGCAGAAGGCTTCGGACGTCGGGCATCGAGCCAAGAGCGGAATTACGCCAAGGATATCGGGGTTGCGGAGGTTAACTGCCGATTGGGCAACAAGCCGCAAGAGAGGACGATGCGCCGAAGAATCACACGAAACGCCAACCAATGACGTGTCGGGCAACAGAATGTCAATTCGCTTTGTAATAATTGTCTAGATCGGAGTAGAGTTTTGGCTTGTGTGTGCAGGATTAACTACGATAACGACGAAGACATAAAGCGAAACAAAGTGTCAGAGTCAAGCACGAAGGATTTGTTGTGAGTTTGAGTGTTCGACGAAAGTCCGAAGGTTCGTCAGGAATGCTACCGGAACTAGCCGAGAATGAGTAGGGAGCTTGTTGAAGGGTTTTTCGCAAGCTCGCCGGAAGGTTCGTTGGAAGTTCGTGGAGCTCGCTGAGAAAGATCGGAGCTTGCCGAAGAAGCTCATTGGAACTCGCCAAGATCAAATCGTGTAGTCTAGGAGCTTGCCGGGAGTCCATAGAATGGTTTCCGAGAGTTCGTCGGAAGACCGTTGGAAGTTCGCTGGAAGCTCGCCGGAAAAAGTCTTGACTTGCGGACCTTGTAATAGCTTAGAAAATGTCTTTAAATTCGTAGTTAGCACGTTAATTAGGGTTAGGATTAGGTGTTAATCCTATAACTCAAGTAGGGGTCAATTGGGCCCGAGTTTGGACTGGTTTGGACCAAGTTTGGAGCCCAACCAATGAGCTGAAATACTGTAGGCGGTGGCACCACTAGATTAGGCTGTGGCACCGTCTAGAACCCGAGAACCAAGCGGTGGCACCGCTTGGCTGGGCGGTGGCACCGCCACTGACAAGCGGTGGCACCGCCAACATTGGGAACCAAAGAGAATTCAAATTTTGGAGCCCAAATTTGAATCCTCTTGAGGCCTATAAATACCCCTCAATTCTCAATTGAGAATATAACCTTTGAGAAGCAAGAGATTGAGATAAAAGTCTTAGCAAAGCCTTTAGCAAGTTTTTGTTTTCAATAGCTTGAGTGTTCACCTCCCTCTTTCTCTTTGAAAATTTGTAAGAGTGTGTACCACTTGTAAAAGGTTGTAAGAGGGGTATTTGTCCTTTCCCTTCAAAGTGATTTGCTAGTGGAAGTTGAGAGCCTCTTCGAAGAAGGCTTCGTAAGTGGATGTAGGTCATTTTGACCGAACCACTTTAAATTGGTGTGTTCTCTGGTTTGCATTTACTTATTGCTATTTACCTTACTGCAAACCTTCATATGTGCTTTACTTCCTCATTACTTTTGCTGCACACTTTTACGAACATGCTTTCAAGATAAGCACTTCCGAGTTCGGTTTTTTATCACTAATTCACCCCCCCCCCCTCTTAGTGCCGCTCCGATCCTAACAATCTCATCTAAGAATTTTGAGTTGATTGCGTATGCTGATGCAGATTTTGTTGGGTGTAGATTAGATAGAAAAAGCATATCATATGTTAATTTTTGGGACATTCCCTTGTTTCCTGGTCATCTAAGAAACAAAACTCGGTTGCACTATCAACAACCGAAGCTGAGTATATTGCAGCTAGTGTATGCTGTGCACAAGTTGTGTAGATGAAAAACACCTTAGAAGATTATAAAGTCCATCTTAAAAACATTCCCATCAATTAGCATGTTTTGTCTTCATGATTGTATTTGAAAATCTATAGTATAGTCTTGTCTGAATGCATGAAAGTGTTAATTTCATTTTCGGATTCTCTTAACTAGTGGTATCCTAACAATCAGATTTTCTCGATACATTATCCTCTTCCGAACTTAATAAGCATATGTCATATCGAGTTTGATTCTCATCATTGATTTTTGACATATGGAATCAACTAACAAGTACATCTCTTATACACTTATCATGTGAAAAATATTTTTTTTGAAATGGATTTAATGAAATGATTCCTGCTTGTAAATTCCTTCTTGAAATATAGATGATAGTGTTTTTACTTGCAAGGATTTGTTTCACATACATATCTTGATCCTTGTAAAAATGAAGTATGATTTAATCTCTCATAGATTTTAACTTCATTCAAAGTAACTCATAAATAGCTGGTATCATAAATAGCCTTCTTCTTTCATGCAAAAAGATAATAACAAATAAAAAGGAAGAAATATTCAAAGCTATCTCCATGTCATGTTTTCCTTGAGATGTTTGCATAATTGGTATCCTATCACTCACTGTTAGAAAATGACATGAACCTAGTTATGGCATGAATAATTTCCGCACTTATGCTTAAAATTTGCTTATATCGTTCTCCTTTTTGTTGATGACAAAGGGGGAGAGGTATATAAATTGATGCTATGAGTATTGATTATGCCATGCTTGCATCATCGAAAATATATGAATTGATGATAACTATGATTGCCATATTTGCATTATGCCATGTTTGCATCATTTTAAGATATCAAGAACTTGCATCGTAATTTTACGTGCTGATATCTTACCATGTGATGAAATGCTATGATTGCTAAAACACTTTAAATGTGTGCATCATGTTAAGATATCAAAATCTTATTTCGAAATTTTACATGTTGATATCTTACCATATGATGAATTGCTATCATTAGAAGCAGTTAAAGCAACATAATGTAATAGAAAATATATAGAAGCAGTTTGCAGTTAAGATATACAACAAAATGTAATAGCAAACTGGAATACAATGTTCGTATGATAAAAGCGATTTTGATATGAAAGTCGATTCGTAAATCACTCTAACAAAGGCAGCCTCAAATCTTAATAACCTTAAGTTCAGGCTTCTTCCCTTTCCATATCTCATATGGTGTAGACACTACCGACTTAGCTGAAATTTTGTTCAGAAGGGAAGCTACGATCTCTCTAGCGTATCCCTAGAATGAGATGGGTAGGTCAGCGAAACTTATCATGGACTATACCATGTCCAACAATGTGTGATTCCTCCTCTCGGATACACCATTGAGCTGATGTGTATAGGAGGTGTCTATTGGGACAGAATCCCATGGTCATTGAGGAACTGATTGAACTTTGTACACAAGTACATACCTCCTCGATCTGATCGAAGAGTCTTGATACTCTTTCCAGTTTGGTTCTCCACTTCATTCTTATACTCCCTAAATTTATTGAAGGTCTCAGACTTATATTTCATTAAGTACACATATCCATATCGTGAGAAATCATCAATAAAAGTAATTAAGTAGGAGTAACCACCTACGAATGAGTTGACATGAGACTGCATACATCACTATGTATAAGTTTCAATAACTCAGTGGCTCTTTCTCTAGTTCCACTAAATTGAGAGTTGATTAGTTTTCTATGAAGGCAAGGCTCGTAGGTTGCATATGACTCATAGTCAAATGAATCTAAACATTCATCCTTTAGCAACTTTTGAATCCTTCCATCATAGATATAACCTAGCCTACAATGTCATAGGTATGCATTGTTCACCTTATCTTGTTTCCTTTTAGACTCACTTACATTCATGATATGTGTAATAGTATTTAGCATAAGCAAACCATTATACAGTGTTACTGTTCGTGGATCTGTGCAATGAGAATTAGATCGTGATGAGATCACGATAATGAGACCGATTCACCTTTAAACACAAACCCTAAATAATCCTGGTCATAGGTTATTCGAAAGGGATATCGAGATAACTGGACAGATTGGTGTGCTATACACCCCTTCATATGATGGAGGTAGCTGGTCTCATAGTTGCTCGTGTAGGGACACTAGGGCTATAGTGCAAGTGCTCATTGGAGAATGAGTTCACTGATTGATTCGCTCACAGAATATTGGATGGTTAATGACATCTCATTGTCAAAAAACTATTTTGTTGTCTCAATGGTGTACCTAGTCCTTAGACTTGAGACACTATGGATGTCCTGTATTAGTACTCCACTCATTGATACTAGACTTATAGGCTTGGAAGTTTCAAATCTAACAAAGTCGGTCATCGGGAGTGACAACCAACCTTACGATGAATATTGAGTGTCAATAGAGGATCATCCACTCTCGGTATCATGAGAGGAATATCTCATGTGTTCTTGCTCAAACAAATCTCTAACTGGGGTCATTCGAATTAAGAGAGAAAGAGTTCTTTGAAAGAATTCGATTAGAGCAAGACTTGAGTAGAAACTATATGGGCTTGACAGCACCATGCTCGGTATACGATTTCTAAGCTATTGGATGGTGGCACTCGTAGGGGCAACTATCGCTCGCGAGTGAGCCGCCTACGAGGATGGCACCCGCAGGGGCGCTTGTCCAAGGGGCAGTGCCATTTGCGGGTGCTGCGCCCAACTACAGGGGTGGCGCCCCCTCCCCCCAGTGTAGTGGCCGCCGCCGGTAAGGTGGCGGCAACCGCAACACAAAGGCAAGGAAAGGGTAGCAAGATTTTTTAGCAAAGAGATAATTTTGCCTTTGTGAATTTTAGAAATTTCACCTTTTATCCATTTTGTCTAAATTATCAAAATGCCCTTCATAACTCAAAAAATTTCCTACATATCCCTAATTTCAAAAAAATATTAGTTAATTAAATGGTTTAATTAACTATTATTATTTATCTAGTAGTCCTATATTATGATATGTACATGTGATGTATGATGTGGACGGATGATCATGGACTGTATGATATGTTCATGTGATTATTATTATTGGGGCTTGCGAGCCTCTAATTTTATTCTCGTTTATTGTCGGGCCTGTGTGCCTATGATTAAGTTGTAGTCACACGAGGAGACGCAATGGGAGCACGGAAGCGATAGCAGGACCCACGAGGTCGAGACAAACGATCGCGACGCATGGAGATGTGCCGAGATACCAAAGGAACCGACGAGGATGAGATGGACGATCACAGGGTCTGGAGATGCGTTGTTACACACATAGATCTTGATGTGAGTGATTAGGCACACTGGCTCGGACCTGATCACATTAGGTTGCAGTCCATGATCATCTGGTTTGATTGCTCATGTGACGTGTGATTGTTTGTATACCTACTAGATATGTATATATATTTGTATGCGATGTAGATATATATTAAATATGTATGTGTGTGATATATCATATTAGGAGAACAAATCAAAATCCCTTCTCTAGAGAATACTAAATCAATAAGCGTGAAGCAATTAGATTAACCCATGTGGCCTTCCATCGTTATAGGTAGGGACCAATTTTCGACGTAGGTTGAGTGAGTCAAGTCCCTCGAGGCTCACCTATATCGTGATTCGCTATCTTGCCTATAACATAGAGATGTCACCGGTGACTTCAGAACATGATATGCTTAGTCGAGTCCCTCAAGAGTATATCATTGAATCAAACTCGCATTATAACGATAGTATTGACTTAACCAAATATTATGGTTGGTCGAGTCCCTTGAGACCATGGTGTTTCATAGGCCAAATAAGATGGGAATCATAAGGAGTTGTGATTGGCAAGAGTTGCCTATCTTTTGGGCTTAGTATGATTGGTCAAGTCCCTCGAGGTTACACTAAGACGTAGATTGAATCCTAATCCCCAAGTCTGCCGGAGACTTCAGTTTCACGCGCTGAGGGTGTCGCGTGACTCACTAGAAAAATAATAGGAGTAAATTAAGATAGAAATCCATATTTTGATTGTTTATTTTTTCACAAAATCTACATGTTATTTATTTTTGTTGCATCTTTATTTGTCGGTTTCAAATCCCTTACATGATATACTTGATGTCAACTGCCTCACTGGTCCGAATTATACGGATTGGTTTTGCAATTTGAGAATTGTTCTCACAGTAGAAAAAACTGCGTACGTTCTTGATATAGTGATGTCTATGCCCGAGGAAGCGACAAGCAAAGATGAGATTTCTCGCCACGTGAAGTACATAGATGAATCCACTCTTGCTCAGTGTTACATGTGTTAGGATCGGAGCGGCACTAAGAGGGGGGGGGGTGAATTAGTGCAGCGGATTAAAACTTCGATTTTGATAAATCTTTCATACAATGAAAAGCAATATCAATGGAAACCGATTTTAGAAGCTTGATAACTTAGAAACGTATGAAAGCGTAGTAACTAAGTAGAGAAGTTTGCAGTATGTAAATGGCAGTAATGAAATGCAAACCAGAGAAGACGGTAGTTTATAGTGGTTCGGTCAATCGTGACCTACATCCACTCCTCCGATTCCTCTTCCGTCGAGACCACCGGCATCCACTAATGATCTTCTTTTACTAGGCAAAGATCAACCTCCTTCTTACACCCCTCTTACAATCTCTTACAAGTGGTTCACCCTTTTACAAAGATTTCAATGAAAAGAAAGGAGGTGAACACTCAAGCTATTGAAAACAATACTTTTCCTAAAGCTTTTCTCAACTTCTAGCTTCTCAAAAGGTTGTGTTCTCTGCTGAGAACTGAGGGGTATTTATTGGCCCCAAGAGGATTCAAATTTGGGCTCCAAAATTTGAATTCTCTTGGGTTTCCGATGCTGGCGGTGCCACCGCCTGTCAGTGTCTGACATTGACAGTGGACTGGCGGTGCCACCGCCCAGTCAAGCGGTGCCACCGCCCAGGTCTCGGGTGCTGGGCGGTGCCACCGCCCAATCTAGGCAGTGCCACCACCTAGGCCAATTCAGCTCACTGGTTGGGCTCCAAACTTGGCCCAAACTAGTCCGAACTCGGGCCCAATTGGCCCCTACTTGGGTTATAGGATTAACACCTAATCCTAACCCTAATTAACGTGCTAACTACGAATTTAAAGACATTTTCTAAGCTATTACAAAGTCCGTAAGTCAAGACTTCTTCCGACGAGCTTCCGGCGAACTTTCGACGGTCTTCCGATAAACTCTCGGAAACCATTCTACGGACTCCCGGCAAGCTCCTAGACTTCACGATTTGATCTTGGCGAGTTCCAACGAGCTTCTTCGACCAGCTCCGATCTTTCTCGGCGAGCTCCGCGAACTTCCAACGAACCTTCCGGTGAGCTTTCGAAAAACCCTTCGGCAAGCTCCCTACTTATTCTTGGATAGTTCCGGCAGCATTCCCGACGAACCTTCGGACTTCCGTCGAACTCTCGAACTCGCAACGAATCCTTCGTGCTTGACTCCGACACTTTGTTTTGCTTTATGTCTTTCGTCGTTATCGTAGTTAATCCTGCACACACAAGCAAAAACTCTACTCTGATCTAGACAATTATTACAACGCAAATTGATATTCTGTTGCCCGGCACGTCATTGGTTGGCGCTACGTCCGATTCTTCAGCGCATCGTCCTCTCTTGCGGCTTTTTACCTAATCGGCGGTTGACCTCCACAACCCCGATATCCTTAGCGCAATTCCGCTCTCCTTGGACCGATGCCCGACGTCCGAAGCCTTCTGCCGTCCAATATCCTAACGTGATATCCTCCGGCGCAACGTTAATTCCTCTTGCATCAACTGTCTAATCCTGATCGAGTAGACCTGCATCACTCAAAATGCAGTTAAAGTTATAAACACATATCAAGTGGTTTCATCATCAAAATACGAGATTCAACAATCTCCCTTTTTTGATGATGACAACCACTTGATGACGGAGTTAACCTTAACTCCCGGAGTTTAAACAAACTCCCCCTATCAATATGCCATTTTGATAGAACCTTGAATTCAAACAAAATTCAAGTCATTGCAATATTCATCATGAATACTTGCAACACATCATCATGAACATATGCATAAACTTATGCATCACATGTCATGTCATCAACATACTTCTCCCCCTTTGTCATCAACAAAAAGGAGAAGTACCACAATCAAGTATTTGTTATATGGGTTCAACTTATTGCATGAAAAACATAATATTAATTTTTTTATCATCGTGCAATCTAGCAATTTTACAACATTTTAGAACTTGCAAGCTAGCAATTTAGAGATGTTTAAGAAAGCAACTCTTGCTTCTTGAAATACCCAAGTTTTATAAGCTAGCAAATTCAAATATATGCAAGTTGGTATATTTGTTTTTATTGAGATAGGCACGATAGCACATTTTTGCATTTTCTTGATGTTTCAAGCTAGCAATTCTCGGTGATGTTTAAGATAGCAATGTCTTCTCTTTTGAGAAGTGCAATTTTTGCTTTTTTCCTTGAATTGTGCTAGCAATCTATCTCCCCCTTTGTCATTGTCAAAAAGAAGGGAAAAACCCTTTACATCAATTTCTAAATCATGACAAAGGTAAGTGCATCATTATAGTTTCAATGCACAAATTCATTAACATTACATTTATTTTTTTTTTATGCATGATACCGAAAAATCAATCATCATTATGAGCATATCAAACATGATATTCAAGCATTCATGATATATCATTTTGGCAACATGATCATAGCTATTTAAATGATGGTATCTAAATTTCAAAATTCATTACATCCTATCATTCATGATCATTAACTTCTCATTTGTATTTCATGCATTATTTCATTTCATCTCATAAGGAATATCAAGAAGAGTTATTGGGTGATGAGATAAATATTTTATGAATACACGGAATTATATAAAAATCATATCATAAGTGTTTCATGTATTCATATTATCACATGAAGCATACAAGACAATAATGCAAAGAAATCATGTCATGAAGGATATCAATATGAAAATTCAGCAGATCACATGATACAATCGCAAAGCATGATATAATTATGCGATATATCATGAGATGATAATTTATCATATCAATGAAAGATATCAATTGTTAAACAGATATGATAATAGTCTCAAAATTTTTAATTTGTGATACATGTGATATATTGCGATACACTAAAAACTTTAATGCGATGCTTTTAAGGATATCAACTTATTTTTGATACAAAGCATGGCAAGAGCAATTATATTGCAAGTTTTCTAAATTTTGTATTTTTTGCTTCTTTCGAAATAGCAATTCTTTGCTTCTCTTTATATTGCAAGATTTGTAATTCATTGGTAGTGTTCATGATAGCAAGTTCTTTCAATGAAATGATCGAGCTAGCAAATTTTTCTTCCTTTGAAATATGCAGGCTAGTAAACTAACTCCCCCTTTATCATTATCGAAAAGAAGGGAGAACTCAATAGCTAAAAATTTCAACCATTCAACAAGCCAAATATGCAAAGAATTCATGAAAGATATCAATAAGGATCAATTCGTGAATACCAAAGATATGATTCATGGTTCATTAAAATTCTTCTTAACAAGTTCACGATCAAGATTCATATAATTCATAATAAAACAAATTGATGTACAATCATCACACAAGACATATAAGGCAAAGAAATCTTATTATTTCTATATTGTGAAATATATGGTATCAAGGCTCATGATTCATTTGAAAAGATATAGCACAAAGAGCAACTTAAAACATTCTTATCAATATCATATTTTAAAATATTCCAAGTATCAAGATATCAATATGACACTTCATTGAATTCCAAGAAATCAAAAGACAAGTTACACTTAAAAAAAATCATAATCAAATTATCATTTTTGAGATTCATAACATGAATAACGTTATTACTATTTCATCAAAATCAATTTCGAGATTCACACAATATCATGAAATCATTAATCTTGATAAGATGGGAAAAGCATTTTCTTTTTAAGTGATTCTTTTAACACATCATAAAAAAAAAAAAACTCATTCATAATTCAAGTGATTTACAAGATATCATAAATGAATTTATCACTTGTATTTCATCAAAATCGAGAACTCTAGAGATAGAAAATGATTGAAGCATTTAACATGATTGTAGCATGATTCATATTTAAAATGTATCTTATGTCGTAAATACGAATCAAGCATTTGTCAAATCTGAAATCATCCTCAAAATTACATTCAATAAATTTATATATGATAAGCATAGATTTATTGAAAAATCAATAAGATAGAGGATTACATTTCATTTTTATAAATTTCTATTCATGTGATTTGCTTCTTATGAGCATGCCTTTGCTTTAAAAAGATGTCAACATTCAAGATAGAAAGGTAAATTTCATAAAATAAATTATCAAGCATGATTCCATGATAACATCCTTTTAATATCTTGATATTCATTATCAAGTATGATTTCAAAAAGTATGTTCAAGAGAAATCATTAAGACCAAATGCATGATACACTCATTTATTCTCAAAATATTCATCATGTTTATTTTCATGAGATTTACAAGATTGGTAAAATAAATTCATTAATCTCAATAGGATATAAAATTCATTTCCATTTCATACAATTGATTTCATGTGAGGGTGTTCAAGTCTTTTTGTGAAAACATTGTATCATCATTTAAAGTCAAAACATAAGTTTCGTCAAAAAGTCGTCAAGACCAAACACATCAAAAATAAAATATCATGATATCACATCTATCATCAAAAGACTATCAAGAAATTCATACACAGATGTACATGCACTATGCCATCTTAATATGTCATGAGAATGTCATCTTAATTTGTCACAAAAATGATTAAACCAAAAACATGTTAATCCAAAATGAGAGTTTCAAATCAACATTTACTTCAAAAACTCATGCATGACATAAAATCATCAAAATACACATGCATGGATTAATCCTAAGCATTGTCACATATCATATAACTATCATCCATAATGTTGCATACATCATTCAACATTTCAAAATATAACACGCATGAAATCTTAGCAATATACTTTTCATGATCAAATTTTTTTAATTTTTCAAAGATGCTAAAAAAAAAACATTATATAATTTTTGAAAAATAATTTTTTATTTCCTATTCTTACTATCTAAATTAAGCACTCATGAAAAACTTCAAGTAATTTCAAAATAATTCAAGAGAGTTGAGTTACTTACCTTATAGTCGAAGCCCGTCAAAGCCCAATTCGCCGTTTCACATTAGGAAGTTCTTGATTCATCCTTAGGTGCCTTCCTTTTCTTTGGCCTCTTCCTCCGTTCAAGTTCATTATTTATTTTAGATTTTTGTTTAATGAACTTATTAAGAGTTAATGTTCGAAGTTCAAGTTCATCATTGTCCTCATTGTTGAATCTCGTATTTTGATGATGAAACTACTTGATATATGTTTATGATTTAATCTGCGTTTTGAGTGACGTAGGATGCTTCGATCAGGATGAGACAATTAAAGCAGGAAAATCATGTTGTGCCGGAGGAACATGTCAGAAGATTGGACGTCGGGCCGATGGATCGGTCGACGTATCGACAGAAGGCTTCGGGTCGTGGACTCGGGCATCGGGCCAAGAAGAGCGGGTATTGTGCTAAGGATATCGGAGTTGCGGAGTCAACTGGCCGATTGGGCAATAGGCCGCAGGAGAGGACGATGCGCCGAAGAATCAGACGAAGCGTCGAGGGACCAATGACATGCCGGACAACTTGGTTAATTGCTTAGGATTAATTGTCTCGATCGAAGTTTTGTTTTAATTGTGCAGGATTAACTATGATAACGATGAAGACATAAAGCGAAACAAAGTGTCGGAGTCAAGCGCGAAGGATTTGTTGCGAGTTCGAGAGTTCGACGGAAGTCCGAAGATTCGTTGGGAGTTCGCGGAGCTCGCCGAGAAAGATCGGAGCTTGCCGAAGAAGCTCGTTGGAACTCGCTAAGAACAAATCGTGAAGTCTAGAAGCTTGCCGGGAGTCCGCAGAATGGTTTCCGAGAGTTCATCGGAAGACCGCCGGAAGTTTGCCGGAAGCTCGCTAGAAGAAGTCTTGACTTGCGGACTTTGTAATAGCTTAGAAAATGTCTTTAAATTCATAGTTAGCACGTTAATTAGGGTTAGGATTAGGTGTTAATCCTATAACCCAAGTAGGGGCCAATTAGGCCCAAGTTCGGACTGGTTTGGACCAAGTTTGGAGCCAAACCAAGTGAGCTGGAATAGTGAAGAGGTGCCACCGCCAGGGTTGGAGGTAGCACCGCCCAGGGCTGTGAGGTTGGGAGGTGCAACCGCCCCAGCCAGGAGGTGCAACCGCCTGGGCTGTGAGGCTGGGAGGTGCAACCGCTCCAGCCGAGAGGTGCAACCGCCCAGAGCTCAGTCTTCGAGCTAGACTGGGCGGTGCAACCTCCTCTGCCAAGAGGTAGCACCGCCAGAGCTCAAGTTTCGAGCTCTGCCAGGCGATGCAACCACCGAGCTCAGTCTTCGAGCTCTGGCAGAGAGGTGCATCAGCTTGAGCTCAGTCTCGAGCTCTGCTAGGTGATGCAATCACCGAGCTCAGTCTTCGAGCTCTGGCAGAGAGGTGCATCAACCTGAGCTCAGTTTCGAGCTCTGCCAGGTGATGCAACCACCGAGCTCAAGTTTCGAGCTCTGCCAGGTGATGCAACCACCAAGCTCAGTCTTCGAGCTCTGCCAGGTGATGCAACCATCGAGCTCAGTCTTCGAGCTCTGGCAGAGAGAAGCAATCGCCTGAGCTCAGTCTTCGAGCTCTGCCAGGCGGTGCCACCTCTCCAGTCAAGAGGTGCAACCGCCTGATCCCAGAATTCTGGGATTTGATCGATTTGATCGTTTTGAGCTCGAAGTTTGAATTGGGTTGGGGCCTATAAATACCCCACCCATTCAGCACTGAAAAGATACAGATCCACACCGAATTCTTGATCTTTTCAGTGATTCTAAGAGCTCAAATTTGTGTAAAGTCCTAAAGTTCTCCTCCTTCTGTTCTTCAAGTTTTGAGTTGTAAAGAGAGGAGAGAAAGGATCTGTAAAGGTTGTCTCCTGAGCCTGTCAAAAGGAGAGAAACTGTAAAAGGGCAGTTAGCCTTCGCCCATTGAAGGAAGGCACCTAGTTGACGTCGGCAACCTCGTCGGTGGAGGAAGCCAAAAGTGGAGTAGGTCAAGGCTGACCGAACCACTCTAAACCTCTGGTTTGCGTTTATTTTCGAGCACTTTATCATTACTGCAAACCTCCTTCATTACTACTGCTCTCTGCGCTTTCACGAACAAGTTCTAAGTGCTGTTCTTCCGAATCTGCATTCAGACGTAAATCGGCTTTCCTCGCTCAATCATCAGATCTCAGTTCACGTTTACGTCTTGATTTCAACTGCATACTGCCTTCTGCGAGTATACAAACAAGTTTCAAAGTTTAGACGTAAATCTGCGTCTAGACGTAAAACTGCGTTTAGACGTAAATCTGCGTTTAGACGTAAATCTACGTTTAGACGTAAATCTGCGTTTAGACGTAAAACAGCGTTTAGACGTAAATCTGAGTTTAGACGTAAACTGCGCTTAGACGCAAAACTGCGCTTAGACGCAATCTGCGCTTAGACGCAAACTGCACTTAGATACAAACTGAGAATTTGCTTTTGCATCATAATAGTTTTTGAACGAACGCAGCTTTTGGTTTTTAATCGCTGTAAGATTTCCGCTGCACTAATTCACCCCCCCCCTCTTAGTGCTCTCGATCCTAACAATTGGTATCAGAGCGGGGTTTTTCTCATTTCGGATTTACACCCGAGAGAAATGACTTTTCAAGAGGGCTGTTCGGTCTTTCGTCCACCGTTCTTTAACGGATTGGACTACACTTATTGGAAAACTCGAATGAGAGTTTTCTTAATTTCTCTAAATCTGGATTTATGGAATATCATTGAAAACGGTTTTCAACTTCCCTCCAAACCGATGAACGAATGGTCGGTTTTGGAGAAGAAGAATTTTTCTTTAAACGCAAAGGCTATGAATGCCTTATTTTGCGCATTGGACAAAAATGAGTTCAATCGGATTTCTACGTGTGAAACGGCTTTCGATATTTGGCGCACTCTTGAAATCACGCACGAGGGAACTAGTAGAGTCAAAGACTCGAAAGTTAATATTTTACTACTTGATTTCGAGCTTTTTCATATGAAACCAAGCGAAACCGTTGTTGACATGTACACCCGTTTTACGGATGTCGTCAATGGTTTAAAATCACTTGGTAAAAGCTTTTCGGATTTTGAACTCGTTAACAAAGTTTTGCGCTCACTTTCTAAAACTTGGGATTCAAAAGTAACTGCTATTCAAGAATCGAAAAACTTGAACCATTTTCCACTTGAAGAACTAATTGGTTCATTGATCACATATGAAATGACGTGCAATGCACGTGAAGAACTTGAGAACCACCTTCCAAAGAACAGGAAGGATTTGGGACATAGAACATTTGAAGACCACTCGAGCATAAGCTCAAGTGATGGTGAACTTAAACTACAAATGAAACGAAAATTAAAAAGCAAAAAGAATGGAACTACTTGCTTTAAACGCAAGAAGAAGAATAAAAATTGGGATGAATCGAGCTCATCTGAAGACGAGAAAGTCAACAAAAGCGAGGCGGCAAACTACGCCTTACTAGCTTACGACATTGAGGTAATTAAAATGCCTTTGGTTTATTTTGAAATTACTTGATGCTTTCATGATATATTTTCTTTTTTAGTTTAGAACTAATTTTCTTGAAAATTACATGTTTAAAAATAAAAATACAAAAATTATGATCATGCTGATAATTTCGAAAATAATATTGCATATTTTATGATAAACAAACAAAATGATTTTGATCATGGTTAAGAAGTAATAATGTGTATCATGTTTGATTAACATTGTTGAATGAAATCACGTTTGATTTAAAGTAATGCATAAAAATGTAATATGAAATGGTTATTAACAATTTTATGCATGTGATTTTAAGTTATCCATGATCATGAGCTTGTTTGATCTTCTTGACTTAATTTCAAGATCTATAGCAAAAATCATGTTTGAATATATGAAAGTGTTAATTTCATTTTCGGATTCAGTTAACAATTGGTATCCTAACAATCGGATTTTCTCATACACTTATGAAAAATATTTTTCTAAAATGGATTTGATGAAATGATTCATGCTTATAAACTCCATCTTGAAATATGAATGATAGTGTTTTTGCTTGCAAAGATTTGTTTCACATTCATATCTCCTATGATTCGTGTGCAAAAAATTTTTTTAAATCATAACACAATGTGATTTCTTATGCAAAAATAAAGTGCTTTTGTGATTCTTTGCTAAAGAGAATAATTATTAAAATCATGATCTTGATAACATGAAGCTCTTTATAAATCAAGATCGTTCATTATGCTCCCTACATTTATCAAAAAGGAGTTCTTCAAATGAAATGCAATTCAATGAAGTGTCATATTGATATCTTGAAACTTGGAATATTTTAAAATGTGATCTTTGATAAGAATGTTTCAAGTTGCTCCTTGTACTATATCTTTTCGAATGAATCATGAGCCTTGATATCATATATTTCATAATACAAGATTTCCTTGCCTTATGTCTTGAACTTTAATGCTTATCTTAATTTGGCATATAAAGACTAAGGCATGCTTAGATGAAAAAGAATCTCTTAAAAAATGCTTTTCCCATTTGATCGAGATTAATGATTTCATGATATTTTATGAATCTCGAAATTAATTTTAATGACTTGATTATGAACTTCAAGTTAATGATTTAATTTGAATAAGTTTTATCTAAATCATAATCTTGATCTTGCAAAATTGAAGTCACAAATAATATCTTGTGGTAGTCATGAATTGATACTCACAATATGAAAACATTGATATTCATGACTTAAAATGGATTGAAACATTGTATGCTTAATTTAATCATTCTCCTATGTTTCAAAAATTCCTTAAATGCCTTATGTGATGATTGAAAACTAATCTGCTTTATGATGAATTACGAATCATGACTTGATCTATGATATAAATGCCTTGAAATGATTGAAATATTTAACACTTTTATGCTCTTCCCCCTACCTTCTTCTTGTTTTCAATGATAAAATGGGGAGAAGTTTTGATCATGCATGGTAGGATATAATTTGACAAAATTGATACCATCATGATATGAAACATTTATAATGTACAATTATGCATGTAATACTTGTGCTTTCTAATTATGATGTGATGTATTGCATATGATGTAAATCATGATTTAAAATGCTATGAGTGCCAAGTTACACATTTTGAGAAGAAATTGTTATATTGAAATATTAATGTAATTATGAATGGTGATATGATATCATGCATGTAATACTTCAATTTATGATAATGATGCATGCTATGATAAAATATTCATGATGAAAAATTATCTTGACATTCATAACTTGATTATTCATCATTTGTCATGATTTTGAAATCGTTGTAAAAGGAAAAGAGAACTACAAAACTGTATTCTCTCTTTCTTTTTTACAATGACAAAGGGGGAGATAGCTAGCTTGTACAAGTCAAGAAGATGCAAAAACTTGATTTGCTAGCTTACCTATTTTAAGAAGCAAAGATTGCTAACTTGCTTATTTCAAGAAGAAAAATTGTCTTCTTGAACATCACTATCTTGAATATCTCAAGAAGCAAAACTTGCAATTTGCACATTGCAATAGGAAGCAAGAATCATGAGCTTACACAAGAAATTTATCTTGCATTTGCTTTCGAAATTTTTGCTAGCTTATATATTGTGAAACTTGTATATCGTAAAAATTGCTAGCTTGTTGGTCTAAAGAGAAGCAAAAAGTTGCTATCTCAAAAGAAGCAAATGTGCTATCTTGCCTATCTCAAGAGGCAAAAATGCTAACTTGCGCATCTAGCAAAGTGAGCAAAATTTTCAAGAAGCAAGAGTTGCCTTCTTGAACATCTCTAATTTGCTAGCTTGCATGATGTAGAACTTGCTATCTTGAACATTACCAAAAGTGCTATCTTATATGCTATAAAACTTGCATATCTAAAACTTGATAGCATGAATGTTCTAAGCATGATGTAACACTTGCTAAATCTTCTAGCTCCAAGATTGCATGATGATAAAACTTGATACTATGTTTTTCATGCAATGAGTTGAACCAATATCACACACACTTGATTGTAGTACTTCTCCTTTTTGTTGATGACAAAGGGGGAGAAGTATGTTGATGAAAGTATGTTGATGACATGACATGTGATGCATAAGTTTATGCATATGTTCATGTTGACGTATTGCAAGTATCCATGATGAATATTGCAATGACTTGAATTCAGTTTGAATTCAAGGTTCTATCAATATGGCATATTGATAGGGGGAGTTTGTTTAAACTCCGGGAGTTAAGTTTAACTCCGTCATCAAGTGGTTGTCATCATCAAAAAGGGGGAGATTGTTGAATCTCGTATTTTGATGATGAAACTACTTGATATATGTTTATGATTTAATCTGCGTTTTGAGTGACGTAGGATGCTTCGATCAGGATGAGACAATTAAAGCAGGAAAATCATGTTGTGCCGGAGGAACATGTCAGAAGATTGGACGTCGGGCCGATGGATCGGTCGACGTATCGACAGAAGGCTTCGGGTCGTGGACTCGGGCATCGGGCCAAGAAGAGCGGGTATTGTGCTAAGGATATCGGAGTTGCGGAGTCAACTAGCCGATTGGGCAATAGGCCGCAGGAGAGGACGATGCGCCGAAGAATCAGACGAAGCGTCGAGGGACCAATGACATGCCGGACAACTTGGTTAATTGCTTAGGATTAATTGTCTCGATCGAAGTTTTGTTTTAATTGTGCAGGATTAACTATGATAACGATGAAGACATAAAGCGAAACAAAGTGTCGGAGTCAAGCGCGAAGGATTTGTTGCGAGTTCGAGAGTTCGACGGAAGTCCGAAGATTCGTTGGGAGTTCGCGGAGCTCGCCGAGAAAGATCGGAGCTTGCCGAAGAAGCTCGTTGGAACTCGCTAAGAACAAATCGTGAAGTCTAGAAGCTTGCCGGGAGTCCGCAGAATGGTTTCCGAGAGTTCATCGGAAGACCGCCGGAAGTTTGCCGGAAGCTCGCTAGAAGAAGTCTTGACTTGCGGACTTTGTAATAGCTTAGAAAATGTCTTTAAATTCATAGTTAGCACGTTAATTAGGGTTAGGATTAGGTGTTAATCCTATAACCCAAGTAGGGGCCAATTAGGCCCAAGTTCGGACTGGTTTGGACCAAGTTTGGAGCCAAACCAAGTGAGCTGGAATAGTGAAGAGGTGCCACCGCCAGGGTTGGAGGTAGCACCGCCCAGGGCTGTGAGGTTGGGAGGTGCAACCGCCCCAGCCAGGAGGTGCAACCGCCTGGGCTGTGAGGCTGGGAGGTGCAACCGCTCCAGCCGAGAGGTGCAACCGCCCAGAGCTCAGTCTTCGAGCTAGACTGGGCGGTGCAACCTCCTCTGCCAAGAGGTAGCACCGCCAGAGCTCAAGTTTCGAGCTCTGCCAGGCGATGCAACCACCGAGCTCAGTCTTCGAGCTCTGGCAGAGAGGTGCATCAGCTTGAGCTCAGTCTCGAGCTCTGCTAGGTGATGCAATCACCGAGCTCAGTCTTCGAGCTCTGGCAGAGAGGTGCAACAGCCTGAGCTCAGTTTCGAGCTCTGCCAGGTGATGCAACCACCGAGCTCAAGTTTCGAGCTCTGCCAGGTGATGCAACCACCAAGCTCAGTCTTCGAGCTCTGCCAGGTGATGCAACCATCGAGCTCAGTCTTCGAGCTCTGGCAGAGAGAAGCAATCGCCTGAGCTCAGTCTTCGAGCTCTGCCAGGCGGTGCCACCTCTCCAGTCAAGAGGTGCAACCGCCTGATCCCAGAATTCTGGGATTTGATCGATTTGATCGTTTTGAGCTCGAAGTTTGAATTGGGTTGGGGCCTATAAATACCCCACCCATTCAGCACTGAAAAGATACAGATCCACACCGAATTCTTGATCTTTTCAGTGATTCTAAGAGCTCAAATTTGTGTAAAGTCCTAAAGTTCTCCTCCTTCTGTTCTTCAAGTTTTGAGTTGTAAAGAGAGGAGAGAAAGGATCTGTAAAGGTTGTCTCCTGAGCCTGTCAAAAGGAGAGAAACTGTAAAAGGGCAGTTAGCCTTCGCCCATTGAAGGAAGGCACCTAGTTGACGTCGGCAACCTCGTCGGTGGAGGAAGCCAAAAGTGGAGTAGGTCAAGGCTGACCGAACCACTCTAAACCTCTGGTTTGCGTTTATTTTCGAGCACTTTATCATTACTGCAAACCTCCTTCATTACTACTGCTCTCTGCGCTTTCACGAACAAGTTCTAAGTGCTGTTCTTCCGAATCTGCATTCAGACGTAAATCGGCTTTCCTCGCTCAATCATCAGATCTCAGTTCACGTTTACGTCTTGATTTCAACTGCATACTGCCTTCTGCGAGTATACAAACAAGTTTCAAAGTTTAGACGTAAATCTGCGTCTAGACGTAAAACTGCGTTTAGACGTAAATCTGCGTTTAGACGTAAATCTGCGTTTAGACGTAAATCTGCGTTTAGACGTAAAACAGCGTTTAGACGTAAATCTGAGTTTAGACGTAAACTGCGCTTAGACGCAAAACTGCGCTTAGACGCAATCTGCGCTTAGACGCAAACTGCACTTAGATACAAACTGAGAATTTGCTTTTGCATCATAATAGTTTTTGAACGAACGCAGCTTTTGGTTTTTAATCGCTGTAAGATTTCCGCTGCACTAATTCACCCCCCCCTCTTAGTGCTCTCGATCCTAACACTCATCACTTGAGTCATCGCTCAAGTGGTATTCATTTGTCCGGAGTTCCAAATCCTTCCTATTCTTTGAAAGGTGGTTCAAGTGTTCATTGTGTTCATCATGTGCATTGCGCACCATTTCATATATCATCAATGAGCCGATAAGTTCTTCAAGTGGAAAAATATTTTTCTTGTATTGCCGTTACTTTTGATTCCCAAGCTTTAGAAAGTGATCGTAAAACTTTACTAACAAGTTCAAAATTCGAGAAACATTTGCCAAGAGCTTGTAAACCATTGACGACATCCGTAAACCGGGTGTATATGTCAACAATGGTTTCGCTTGGCTTCATTTGAAAAAGCTCGAAATCATGCATTAAAATGTTAACTTTCGAGTCTTTGACTCTACTAGTTCCCTCGTGCGTGATTTCAAGTGTTCGCCAAATATCAAAAGCCGTTTCGCATGTAGAAATCCGATTGAACTCATTTTTGTCCAAAGCGCAAAATAAGGCATTCATAGCCTTTGCGTTTAAAGAAAAATACTTCTTCTCCAAATCCGACCATTCGTTCATCGATTTAGAGGGAAGTTGAAAACTGTTTTCAATGATAATCCATAAATCCAAATTCATAGAAATCAAGAAAACTCTCATTCGAGTTTTCCAATAAGTGAAGTCCAATCTGTTAAACAACGGTGGATGAAAAACTGATAAGCCCTCTTGAAAGCCATGAATAGCCATTTCTCTCGGGTGTAAATCCGAAATGAGAAATACCGAGCTCTGATACCAATTATTAGGATCGAAGCGGCACTAAGAGGGGGGGGTTGAAGTAGTGCAGCAGATTAAAACTTCGATTTTGATAAATCTTTCATACAATGAAAAGCAATATCAATGGAAACCGATTTTAGAAGCTTGATAACTTAGAAACGTATGGAAGCATAGTAACTAAGTAGAGAAGTTTGCAGTATGTAAATGGCAGTAATGAAATGCAAACCAGAGAAGACGGTAGTTTATAGTGGTTCGGTCAATCGTGACCTACATCCACTCCTCCGATTCCTCTTCCGTCGAGGCCACAGGCATCCACTAATGATCTTCCTTTACTAGGCAAAGATCAACCTCCTTCTTACACCCCTCTTACAACCTCTTACAAGTGGTTCACCCTTTTACAAAGATTTCAATGAAAAGAAAGGAGGTGAACACTCAAGCTATTGAAAACAAGACTTTTCCTAAAGCTTTTCTCAACTTCTAGCTTCTCAAAAGGTTGTGTTCTCTGCTGAGAATTGAGGGGTATTTATAGGCCCCAAGAGGATTCAAATTTGGGCTCCAAAATTTGAATTCTCTTGGGTTTCCGATGCTGGCGGTGCCACCGCCTGTCAGTGTCTGACACTGACAGTGGACTGGCGGTGCCACCGCCCAGGTCTCGGGTGCTGGGCGGTGCCACCGCCTAGGCCAATTTAGCTCACTGGTTGGGCTCCAAACTTGGCCCAAACCAGTCCGAACTCGGGCCCAATTGGCCCCTACTTGGGTTATAGGATTAAAACCTAATCCTAACCCTAATTAACGTGCTAACTACGAATTTAAAGACATTTTCTAAGCTATTACAAAGTCTGTAAGTCAAGACTTCTTCCGACGAGCATCCGACGAACTTCCGACGGTCTTCCGATAAACTCTCGGAAACCATTCTGCGGACTCCCGGCAAGCTCCTAGACTTCACGATTTGATCTTGGCGAGTTCCAACGAGCTTCTTCGGCCAGCTCCGATCTTTCTAGGCGAGCTCCACAAACTTCCAACGAACCTTCCGGTGAGCTTCCGAAAAACCCTTCGGCAAGCTCCCTACTTATTCTTGGCTAGTTTCGGCAGCATTCCCGATGAACCTTCGGACTTCCGTCGAACTCTGGAACTCGCAACGAATCCTTTGTGCTTGACTCCGACACTTTGTTTTGCTTTATGTCTTTCGTCGTTATCGTAGTTAATCCTGCACACACAAGCAAAAACTCTACTCTGATCTAGACAATTATTATAATGCGAATTGACATTCTGTTGCCCAGCACGTCATTGGTTGGCGCTTCGTCTGATTCTTCAGCGCATCGTCCTCTCTTGCGGCTTGTTACCTAATCGGCGGTTGACCTCCGCAACCCCGATATCCTTGGTGCAATTCCGCTCTCCTTGGCCCGATGCCCGACGTCCGAAGCCTTCTACCGTCCAATATCCTGACGTGATATCCTCCGACGCAACGTCAATTCCTCCTGCGTCAATTGTCTAATCCTGATCGAGTAGACCTGCATCACTCAAAATGCAGTTTAAATTATAAACACATATGAAGTGTTTTCATCATCAAAATATGAGATTCAACAACATGTTGGGCTCCATGACTCCTAAGTTACAGAGACATCATGAAAAGATGGATGCCAAATCCATTCTCCTACATATCTGCAAACTATTTGAGGAACAACGAAGGACTCGGCGATATGAGATATCCAAGAGCCTCTTCCGTGCTAGGATGATTGAGGGGACACCGATTTAGAACCATGTCCTGAAGATAATTGAGTGGATAAAGAAACTCATAAGTCTAGGAATGGTCCTAAAGGATAACCTATGTGTGGATCTTGTGCTTTAGTCCTTACAAGATTCCTTCTCATAATTCATAATAAATTTTAATACGAACAAGCTTGAGGTGACTCTTCTTGAGCTCCTCAATATGTTGAGGGAGGTAGAGAGCACTATAAAAAAAGAGAAGCCAGTTCTCTATACTGGTGAGACTAGAAAGAAAAGGAAAGCAGAAAAGTCCCTTAAGAAGGGCAAGGGCAAGGGCAAACCGAGTAAAGCAAAGGTTGCTAAGAAAAACCCGACAAAGGACAAAAGCCAATGCTTCCACTATGACAAAAATGGGCATTGGAAGAGGAACCACAAAGAGTACCTTGCAGAAAGGGCAAACCAAAAGCTTGGAGAAGCTTCAAGTATATTCATAATCAATCTCCATTTGTCAAACTCTTATAATAACACATGGGTATTGGATATCGGCAGTGCTTATCATATTTACAATTTGTTGCAAGTTCTAGCAAGACCTAGGAGATCGATGAGAGACAAGATAGACCTCAAGATGGGTAATGGAACAAATGCATATCTCAAAAACTTGCTAGATGCACTTCTCCTTTTTATTGATGACAAAGGGGGAGAAGATATGATGATGAGTTGAATCATGCATGGTAGGATGTACTTTTATATTTTAAAACATTGCATGATTTTCTGAATCTAAAGGTTTTATCAATATGGCATATTGATAGGGGGAGTTTAATTTAAACTCCGTCATCAATTGATTGTTATCATAAAAAGGAGGAGATTGTTAAATCTCGAATATTGATGATGAAATCAATTAATGAGTTTATGATATAATCTGCGTTTTGAGTGACGCAAGACTAGTTTCGATCAAGGAGAGGCAAATTGATTGAAGTAGGAGGAATCAGATGTTGGGCTGGAATTGAACATATCAAGATATTGAATGTCGGGCTGAAGGATCGATCAACGTGCCGGTAGAAGGACTTCGTGTCGTGAGTTCGGACATTAAGCCGAAGGATCTGACATTGCACCAAGAAGATCGGAAGTTGTGAAAGTCAACAGGTCGATTGGGCAATACGCCGAAGGAGAGGACAAAGCGCTGAAGGATCGGACGAAGCACCAGAAGAACCACTGACATGTCGGACAACGTATAATTCGTGCTTTGTAATAATTTTTCTAGATCGAGTTAGTTTAGGTTTAATTGAGTCGGTATTGGGATGAAACAATGCCAACTCAATTAGGGGCCCATTGGGCTTGAGTTGGGGTTGTTTTAGGCCAAGTGAGGCCCATGCAGCAGCCCTCAATAGGCCCAAGCGATGACTCGGCCTCCCAGGATGTCTGGGCAGTGGTAACCCCCAGACCGATGGTGGTACCACCCAGACATAGTCTTTAAAATTGTGTTAGGCGGTGGTATCACCCAATGTTAGACTAACAGGCGGTGGTACCGCCAGTTGTCAGTTTGTTAGGTAGTGGTACCGCCCAGTATTTGGGCTGGTACTGCCAATATCCCGAAAACCTAGGATGAGATCGTTTTGGCTCCAAATTAAATCCATTTGGGGCCTATAAAAACCCCACTCATCTCTTCTTAGAAAACATAAACTGAGAACAAAAATTAGGGATAATGCTATTGTAATCTTATGAGAATTCCTCTCCTCTAGCTCTAAGTGTTGATTTTAGTTTAAAAGAGGGGTGAGTGGGTAGTAAAGATTATCTCCTAAATCTGTGAAAAGGAGAAAAGAGTTGTACAAGGGTAGTTGATCTTCGCCCATTGAATAAAGACTGTTAGTGGACACCGATGGCCTCAACGGAGGAGAAATCGGGAGTGGACCTAGGTCACGACGACCAAACCACTATAAAAGTGGTGTGCACTTTCTTGTTACTCTTCAAGAAAATCGGGAGTGGACCTTAATTGCTTATCACTCTTATTCTAAGTCAAGCACACTTTCAATATCTTTTCCGATACGTTTTTATCAAGTCGAAAGTTTCGAATCGACTTAATTTTTGTGATAGCACTAACTCACCCTCCCTCTTAGTGTCATTCATGACTCCAACATTTACCTACATTATAGATATCTTGATCCATATGAACTCCAATCCTTCAATCGATGATTTATAAGTATTGCTCGACTTTAAAATCATCTTTGAATACTTTCTTGACCTCATCACTTGTTATAATCAACATATGTCTAAGATATGCCATTTGAAAATGCTTGTCCATATTGACCTTACAAAGGACGACTTAAAGTGATTCCACTCTTACTATGATTTCATTCACTGTATCCCAAAATATAGAAAAAAATAATTTTTTTTATCTTTTTTTTATTGCTTGATTTTGAATATCTAGAATTAGACCATTCTTGTGAGATGATTATTGTCTTAAAGTCTTACCTCTTTTGTTATATTGGCTTTAATAGAATGAAATTTGTAGCAAACCAAGTGACTTTAGGTTTTAATATTTCATTATTTATATACTTTTGTATTCAGTGGACCCAATGATAATTATATATAAATTTTATGGTCGACTCTACTCGAGCTTCACACTGATTGATAATAATTTGTCAAAATCCTTTGGTATTAGATCTATACAATGAGCTGAATATAAAGTTTAGAATCATATTTTCTATGTTTCATCAATTGTAAATTAGCCTTCTTGAAATTGACTTCATTGTCAATGACGATCTAGACAATGTCCTATGGTTCGATCTCCTCAACTATGATGTCCATTATGTTTTTAATATAGTTTACATCTTGAATATTATCAGAAGCATTAACTGACTTGTGAAAAATCATCCGTCTATAACTATACATAAGAAAATTGATAATACTCATTCTTGTTAGCTAGTCCTTTTTCACCGTATAAATATGTTAAACACACTAATAGATATTAAAGACCCATTAAGTGACTAACTTAAAAAAAATTAATATTAAACATACTAATCATAATATTAAAGGCCTTAATTACTCCCTAATTAATATTACTATACCATAAAAATATATCAAATAATATATTAGGAATTAAGTTATTAACCATATAAAGTAGGTTTAATCATCTCATAAATTTATAAAAATCTAGAAAGAAACCTCTTGATTATAGTGTTCTTCCCCTTAATTTTTTAAAATTAGTCTCCCAAATTTGATTCAATCCACAAATCATAAATTTATTAAATTTAAGAGAGTGAAAATATGAGAATGAGAAATAGAGATATACGTAAAAAAAAGAGTTTAAGAGAGTTAAAAAAATTAAAAAAGTGAAATAAGTTGAAAGAGAGGGTGGAGATAAGGTTTAAATGATTTTCTGATTCAAATAGTCTAATTAACGATTTGAAATAGGTAATAGCTAAAATTCGTTCATTACCAATTAGTATATGTTAATAATAATCAAATTTTGATTATTATCAATCAGTATAGATCCTGTATTATTTACTATAACACTAATTTTCTATCAAACCAATATATATCATCTATATTGAGTGATACAATTCAAACGATAAACCTTGATACAATGCACCATTTGTTTATGCTCACAAGCTCATATGTGGTAACTTTTGATCAGTGAAAACAGTTATAAAAGTCTTTTCCTTTACAAAAATGCTGAATGATATTAACGTTTGCTCTGTGAGCTTTTGACTCTGATTCTTTCTAACTTCAAAATATTTTTTTGTGATTATTTTATGCTGGTGTCAGAACGTCTTCTTCGATTATTCATGATTATGCTCAAAAAATAATTATATCTTGAGTGGTTATCTCGATGAACACTTGTACGGGGCTAAAGAATATGGTTAGGATAACATTCGTGTGCCTAATACTTCTATTTTGAAACTTCTATCAATTGTTTACGTATTTATTACATGTTGACTTTTTAATCAAAGTTTGATTTGTATGTTTCAACTAACAATTTAGTCATTTTATAAATGCAAATGTTTTTTTTTTCTAACATTTGATGGCCAAGTGAGGTAGGATAGGAATTTTAGGCCTTGTTTTAATTACCAGCTAGATGTCAACCTACGGTTCCAAGTGATCAACATCAACAATAGTTACTTCACATATACATACTAGTTTCCAATGGCTTGTACATGCAAAAATTAGTTTCCATAAATCACTAGCACTAAGCTTCAAGCCCCTAAACCTTGATATATTTCAACAATAATACAACCATAAAGTTTCTAATGTCTACTCTTGAGTTAACTATGTCGATTCGTAACTTATTAAATGCACGATTTTTTACCAAATACTTTGGTTGTCCATAAATGTTAAGATTTTCAAAGATTTTTCTTGTGCAGAAATATGTTTTGTTGAGTAAAACTACTCGTAGGTATGATAAGTAATTCTTACAACATAAACATGTAAAAAAGGTGTATATATAAAGAACGTGACAGAAATAACCTCGATAAGTTCAAAAATATCATATCGTACATCAGAATCCGTCAATGTTGGATACAAGACTTTGAAATATGTACAATCAACCTATTCAAAGATGGAGTCTACGAGTGCTGATCAATAATAATATCAAGTAGCTTTATGATTTATTTATTTTCTGAGTTTTGAATAATATTTTATTGAGTTTATCTGGTTTAAGTAAGAATAAAATAAGAGTTTATTTGATATTTATTTATTTATTAAGAGTCAAAGTCCTAATGGACTTTGGGTAGAACTCTATAAATATGGATGTATCTGCTTCTTTTTAACTATCAATGAAATATTATTCTAGTCTTTTGACAAATCCTAAGAGGCTGATCCCCTAGAAGTGATCAAGGAGATCGATCTCCTTAAAGTGATAATCCATTTGTTAGGAACGAGTCGACACTAATGGGGGGGGTGAATTAGTGCAGCGGTAAAAATTACGTCGGTTCGAAATCTCTCATTTGATTAAAGCCGATTTCGGAAAGATACTTAAAATTAAAAGCGTACGGAAGAGCGTAGTGGACATCCACTCCATCGATTCCTCTTCCGTCGAGGCTACCGACATCAACTATCGGTCTTCCTTCAATAGGCGAAGACCAACCACCTTTTACAGCTCTTTCTCATTTTACCGGGTTTAGAAGATAACCCTTACAAGCACTCACTCCTCATAAACAGAATTCTAAACTTAGACTAGAGGAGAGGTTCTCTCAAGTGATTGCAACAGTGTTTTCCCACTTTTAAGCTCTATGTGCTTGTGTTTTTTAACCAGGGATGAGAGGGGTATTTATAGGCCTCAAGTGGATTCAAACTTGGAGCATAAAAATATCTCATCCCGAGTTTTCCGTGCCCTAGCGGTACCACCGCCTGGAGCACTGACACTAGGTGGTACCACCACCCAGTCTAGCATTTTTCTCCGGCCCAACATGATTCTTCCTGCTTCAATTGTCTCTCCTTGATCGAAGCTTCCTACGTCACTCAAAACGCAGATTAAATCATAAATACTATCAATTGGTTTCATCACCAAAATCCAAGATTCAACAATCTCCTCCTTTTTAATGATGACAGTCAATTGATGACGAAGTTAACCTTAACTCCCGAAGTTTAAAAAAACTCCCCTTATCAATATGTCATATTGATAGAACTCTTAGATTCAAAAATCCAAACAGCATATTATCATAAACTTATGCATAACATCATACTTCTCCCCCGTTATTATCAACAAAAAGGAGAAGTGCAACTTTTAAGTGTTTGAGATATAAGCTTTATCATAATAAACATAATCTCAAGTTTTATCATCATTGTAGTTTGTAAGCTAGCAAATTTAGCAAATATCATATCATATTAGAACATGCAAGCTAGCAAATTTTATATCACTTTACAATATGTATAATCACCAAATAATCATTAACTTTAAATATGTACAAGTTTGCAAATTTTGCAAGTTTACATTTTTGTTTCTCTTTTGAGATGAGCAAGCTAGCCTGTTTTAATATGTGCATTTTCTTGAATTGTGCAAGCTAGCAAATCTTTCTCTTTTAAGATGTGCACACTAGAAAATCTTTCTCCCCCTTTGTCATTGTAAAAATGAGGGGAATAATAAAACAATGGTGTAATTTATTTTCCTTTATATCAATTTTTAAATTATGATAAATAAAGTATCATTCTTATTGCAATATGCCATAATTAAGATAAACCTTGAATTTAAATTGAATTCAAGTCAAAGAAATTTTAATCATGATTCACATAATATGCAATACATCATATCATCATAATAAAATCATAAGTATTGCATGCATCATTCCAGATCATAAATATTTCACATTATGATAGTATCAAATATCAAGAAATCAATATGATGATTCATATAAGAAATATCACAAGTTATAATCGAGAGAAAAATCATCATTCATTTTCAACTCATTCAATTTATCAAATCAACATTTCTAAAGTAGGCATGATACCAAAACATGGTTTCAAATCTTCAACATATAATATGCATAATTTCAAAAATTAAAAGGAGAAGGGAAGAATTCAAAGGTACAAAGATTTTAACCATCTCATCAAATGAAAGATCAAGTCATAGTCATGAATCCAAAATTCCATAAATCATTTCGATAAATCTCCTTTTAAATAATTAAAATGATCATCAAAATCACTTTTCGAAAAATTCAATGAAGGCAACGTAAATAGATTAACATGGGAACTCGATTCACGCATAATGTCTCAATTTTTCATGAATGCCATAAGACATGATTTATTTTAACAAATCTCTTCTTTTATAAATGGATAAAAGAAACATAGGAGATCAAATAATATAATATCTTAATTCATGTATAAAAAATCTCAAGTTATAAATCTTGAAAAATCAAGATAAAACTCATTTAAATTTAAATCGTCAAATCAAGATCATTTTCAAGAGATTACTTAAGATAGATTCATCACCAAGAATCACTTGTTGAAAAATCGAAAAACTTTAGAGGTATTTTCAAGAAAACATTCATTCTCCCTTTTTGTTTTAATCTAAGTGATTTGATTTCATACAACCATGCTTTTGTCTTTTTATGCCAAACAAAAATATGCATCATCGTTTAAAATGAAAAAGAACTTTCATTACGGCAAAGATCGATAATCCATCATCATGCATAATTTTGAAAGACAAACTCATTAAGCATGATCTCAAATCATCATTACATTATTTTATTAAAACATCAAGCATGGTTTCATTGAACATAAGGCATCTTCAATCAAAATCGAAAAGCAATATGAAATCATCAAAATACATATTCTTGTTTCTTAAACATATACATAAGATTAATCTTACTAGGTGTACAATCATTAGATTTATATCTAACATTTTATTACATTATCATAAAACATGCAATGGCCATGATCTTTTTCAAAATTATTAGAAAGATAAGCATTATCCTAAAACTTTTAACATTTTCATTATATCTTTAAACATGTAATTCAAAAATATATATATAATTTTCTTAAACGAAATTAAAAATAACTCATGAAAAATATCAAGTAATTTCAAGGTAAACTAAGGGGATTTTGATTACCTCATCGTCGAAAGTCGATACGGCGTAGTTTGCCACCTCGCCTTTGTTGATTTTCTCCTCGCCTTCGGATGAGTTCGATTCGTCCCAAAGTGCTTCCTTCTTCTTACGTTGATAGCAGGTAATTGCGTTCTTTTTAAGTTTATTTTTATTCTTCAATTCTTGTTTCATGAACTTTTTAAATTTCATAGTGAGAAGTTCAAGTTCACCATCACTTGAGCTTATGCTCGAGTGGTCTTCAATTGTTCTAAGTCCGAAATCCTTCCTGTTCTTTGGAAGATTGTTCTCATGTACGTTTTGTGCCATACAACTCATTTCATAGGTCATTAAAGACCTGATAAGTTTTTCGAATGGAAACTTGTTTAAGTCTTTTGTCTCTTATATGGCAGTTACTTTTTAATCCCAATTCTTATGAAGAGAACGTAAAATTTTGTTTACAAGTTCAAAATCCGAAAAAATTTTATCAAGAGTTTTTAGACTATTAACGACATCCGTAAAACAGGTGTACATGTCTCCAATAGTCTCGCTTGGTTCCATATGAAACAATTCAAAATTATGCATTAAAAGATTGACTTTAGACTCTTTAACTCTATTCGTGCCTTCGTGTGTGATTTCAAGAGTGTGTCAAATATCGAAAGTCATTTCGCACATAAAAATTCGATTGAATTCATTTTTGTCTTAGGCGCAAAATAAGACATTCATAACCTTTGCATTTAAAACGAAGGTCTTCTTCTCCAACTCATTCCAATCGTTCATTAGAAGAGAAGACTTTTGAAAACCAAATTCGACTATATTTCATAAATCAAGATTCAACGAAAGCAAGAAAACTCTTATTCGAGTTTTTCAATATGTGTAGTCTATCCTATTAAACATGGGAGGATGAACGAAAAAATGACTCTCTTGAAAGCCGAAAAGAGTCATTTCTCTTTGGGTGTTAAACCAAATGAGAAAAACATGGCTCTGATACCAACTGTTAGGAACGAGTCAACAGTAAGAGAGGGGGGGGGATGAATTAGTGTAGCGGTAAAAATTACGTCGGTCCAAAATCTCTCCTTCGATTAAAACCGATTTCGGAAAGATACTTAAAATTGAAAGTGTACGGAAGAGCGTAGTGGATATAAAGTAAGTTTGCAGTAAAGGTAAATTGCACAAATAGAAATGCAAACCGAGTTTATAGTGATTCGATCGTCATGACCTACATCCACTCCACCAATTCCTCTTCTGTCGAGGCCACCGGCATCTACTATCGGTCTTCCTTCAATAGACGAAGACCAATCACCTTTTACAACTCTTTCTCCTTTTGCTGGGTTTAGGAAATAACCCTTACAAGCACTCACTCCTCCTAACCAGAATTATAAACTTAGACTAGAAGAGGGGATCTCTCAAGTGATTGCAATAGTGTTTTCTCACTTTTAAGCTCTTTGTGCTTGTGTTTTTTAACCAGGGATGAGAGCGGTATTTATAGGCCTCAAGTGGATTCAAACTTTGAGTCTAAAAATGTCTCATCCCGGGTTTCTCGTGCCCTGGTGGCACCACCGCCTACAGCACTGACACTGGGCGGTACCACTGCCTAGGAGACTAAGTCTGGGCAGTACCACCGCCTGACACTAACACTATACAGTACCACCTCCCAGACTGGCGGTACCACTGCCTAACACAATCTCGGATATTGTGCCACGATGGTGTCACATGTTGGGTCACTGTTTAGGCCTTTCATTAGGCCCAACATAATCCATACATGAGCCCAACTGGCCCCTAATTGGGTTGGCCCAATTCCAATCCCAATTATATGCTAACTACGAATTCTACGGCATATACTAAGCAAATCCGTTCCGGTTAGTCTAGTTTTCTTTCGGCGAGCTTCCGGTGATCTTCCAACGATCTCTCGAGAATGTTCCAACGGACTCCCGACAAGCTCTTAGATTTCACGATGATCTTCTTGGTGAGTTCCGATGAGCTTTTTTGGCAAGCTCCTGGACTTCTCGGTCAATTCCGGCAAAACTTCCGACGAACGTCCGAACTTCCAACAAACTCTCGAACTCCCAACGAAATCGCGTCCTTGACTTCGAGACCTCATTTTGCTTTATGCCTTGCTATCATAGTTAATCTTGCACACATAAAACCTACTTCGATCTAGACAATTATTACAAAGCTTTGAATCAAGTTGTCCGACATGTCATTGGGTTATCGACGCTTCGTTTGATTCTTCAACGCATCGTCCTCTCTTGCGGCCTATTGCCCAATCGACCAATTGACCTCTACAACTCCAATATCTTATGGCATAATATCCGCTTTTCTTGGCTCGATGCCCGAAACCATGGCCCAAAGCCTTCTGTCGATATGTCGATCGATCCTTCGATGTGACGTCCAATCTTTTGACATTTTTCTCCGGCCTAACATGATTCTTCCTGCTTCAATTGTCTCTCCTTGATTGAAGCTTCCTACATCACTCAAAACACAGATTAAATCATAAATACTACCAATTGGCTTCATCATCAAAATCCTGAGATTCAACACCATTTTCTCCCTCTTCTTCTATGATAAAACCCTAGGGGTCTTATCATTTAGTATTACAGTAGCAATCCTCGGCGTTCTCATTGTAATTTCTCACAATACTTCATCGCAACTATCATCATCTTAAAAAAAAAGAATAAAAGAATAAAAGAAAGAAAGAAAAGAGATGAAGCAAGGCAACTCACCATCCAGCTCAGCGAGAAAGGGCCACCGCTGCTACTTACCAGCCAACGACCACCGCAGCCCGCCTCCTAGCCACGACCCTTACTGCCTCCCCTTGGGTCGCAACCGTGGCCACTCGATCATCCCTCTTCGCAGTGACCGAAATAGGGCAACTCCCCACAACCGCAGTAGTCGCCGCTATTTCCTCAACCTCCCGCGATCCCTCAGCGTCGCTAACGTCTCCTTCTATGGTGCGATAGAACAGAGCAACCTCTGCATCTTTTACCGCAACCGTCAGTCACGGTTGTTTCCTCCCCTCTTCGCTACTGACATCGACAACAATCGCCTCCCAACCACACCCTAAACATTGCCTCAGTCGATGCCCGCCTCCCAGCCGCAACCGTCACTACCTCCCCTTGGGTCGCAACCGTAGTCGCTCGCAACGACGCTTTTGCCTCTAATCGCGCACGCAACGACCGCAACGAGCTCTCACGCTACTCTCAGCATTCACTTCATCGGTAGCCTCGCAGCGATCCCTCATGCGCTCAATGCCACTCCCAACCGCGCCACCACTGTTGCCTCCTAGCCTCGAGAGTAGCATCTTCCTCACAGCGACCACAACGAGCCCTCACGCTGCTCTCAGTGTCTGCTTCCTCGGTAGCTTCACTATTCCTCACGCCCTTAACACTACCTCGAGCTAAGCTTCACAACAGCCGCACCAAATAGGGTAGTGCTAATGCCCTTAACTAGACAACAGAAACAAGAGCCGGGGATTACAAATCTACAATCCTATATAATGGCTATCGATAATTTAGTAAAAGCTCAACTAAAAGCCTTAGAAACAAAAATTGAGAACCGGTTGTAAGAAACACTTAATGATTTCAGAAGGAGCCTACTAGAGAGCTTCAGTGAGTTTCAACAAGATAAAAGTTCAAATCTTACATTGAACTGACCTGGAGACACTGAAAAAAGGAACCAAGAACAGGACACAAGCTACCCCCGCATGAAGGTGAAATTTCCAAGATGGGAAGATGGAGATCCGACCAGTTGGATCTCTACAATAGAAAATTTTTTTCGTTTACACAGAACTCTAAAAGAATCCAAGGTGGAAATAGCTTCAATCCAACTAGATGGAGATGCAATACAATGTTATGATTGATACAAAGCTTGTCATGGGGTTCCCTCGTGAGAGAAATTCAAGAGAGGGCTTCTCGTTCGCTTTAGACCATCTGAATATGAGAATGTTAATGGGCAGCTCGCTAAAATTTATTAGATTTCTATAATGCTAGAATATTAGAGCAGATTTGAATGATTGTCAAATCAAGCTAGAGATTGGCCTAAACGACAACTAGTGGGAACATTTATTAAAGGACTTAATCAAGATATTTAGTATGAAGCCAAAGCTTGCTAACCCCGCACTATGACAATTGCAATCTTATTTACATGTTTGCATGAGAAAAAAATCAGTAGGGAAAATCGTCGAAACAGAAATGGCAACAAACAGATGATTAGTAAGCCACCCGCACCATCTAGTCCTAACTGAAACCCTCACACCCAAAGAACTCAAGGAAAGATCAATGAAGGGTTTGTGTTGGCACTATGATGAAAAGTAGAGTATGGAGTACTGATGTAAACAAGGGCAACTTCTAATGATTGAACTAATTGGAGAGGAATTAAAAGCGAATAATGTGAACTCCGATCACGAAGGTATGGATTCTGATGAAGATGTTGGACCTATCATATATATAGTGCATGCACTAGCCGGCTACTATAACCTGCAAATTATGAAAGTTGGAGAAACTTTAGAACATCAGCATGTTACAATTTTGATTGATACTAGTAGCACTAATAATTTTATGGACAATAAGGTTATAGACGGATTGACCTACCACATTGAAGGCTATGACAAATTCAAAGTAAAGTTCCTTGATAGACAAATTTTAACTTGTGATAGCAAATATTCGAAGGTAAAATTGATTATACATGGCCAAGAGTTGCTTGTGAACTTTTTTTTGCTACCTTTGGAAGCCTTCGAAGTAGTGCTCGAAATTGAATGACTATCAACCCTAGGTGATATTTCTTAAAATTTTTCTAAACTAATCATGAAGTTTTTTTATTAATGGAAAACAGGTGATCCTAAGGGAAGACATGGAAGTAAGGTCACAACTGCCACTAGCCATCGGATGGAGAGGGTTCTTCATAAAACTACAATAACTACTACACCAAAAGACCGACCTATTGCTTACACTATCAAAAAGTGGAGACCATACTTACTTGATCAACGGGTTGTGATGCATTGTAGGTATCCTATGACTAAAGTGTTGAAAGAGAAGCTCCCCGAGTTTGATGCTACTAAGAGGACAAGACTGATTTGAAGGAGGAATTGTTCGGATCCCTTTATTTTCTAAGCTTTGAATAATGTTTTATTTAGTTTGTCTAATTCAGTAAGAGTCAGATAAGGATTTATTTAATATTTATTTATTTATTAAGAGTTCAAGTCCTGGTAGACTGTAGGTGGAACTCTACAAATAGAGATATATATGTTTCTTTTCAACTATCAATGAAATATTATTTCAGTTTTTTGACAAACCCTAGGAGGCCGATCCCGTCAAAATGATCATCTATTTTCTCTCTTTTCTTCTATGATAAAACCCTAGGGGTCTTATCAGACTACCACAAATGTTCTTAAGTATTTTGATCTCCCTCTCTCTATATGTAGAAAGAAGCCCAGAAAAGTTATCTCAGTTGAATCAAGTAATTAAATCAGTTTAGCCACTCTCTCAAGGAAAAGACATGCCAGCGCAAAACAATGACTCCCAAGGGGTTTTTGCAGGGTCAATATATACAGCCTTAGTCTTACCCCTAAGAGGCTATTTTTATGGTTCAAAACGTTGCATAGACTAACCTTACCATGACACCAATACCCGTCGGTTTTGCTCTAAAGCTAGCCATTATTCCATCAAATGACAAGGATAATGGTAGACAAACACAACAACAATTTTAAGAAAAGATGGGAGGAGATCATTTTCATCTTGAAGGATATTGGAAAGAAAATCTCTGCTTATTGAAAATCATTAATAAAAAATAGATTGCTAAGAAAAGATTGAAAAAAAGATGAACAATGAGCCAATAATTTTTAATCAAAGAGAATGATTTGTAATAACTTGCCACTATGTAATCAAAAAGTTCAATCATAAATCCAAGATCATTATGCAATCAAAGATTTAGAGTATAAAACAATATGTACTTATTTGTTTGAAGGAATGGGGGATATCTTTCAACAACAACAAGAAAGCCATAAAGCATCAATTATTTAAAGTTAATTACATGGATTGTTTACCGTTATTGAGAGATATGTAGAAAGTTATATATTTAATTAAGAATATTTAAATCTCAATTTATAACTTTTATTAAAATCTTTTCGGATCTTCTTTATCTGATAACATATTTTTATATCCAGTTAAAGCTAAATAGCAAAAAGAAATGCAAAAGAATTGTGACAATAAGAAGAAATACCAAGAGAAGAAATGCAAAAAGAAGTATGAGAAAAAAAATCAAATGAACAACTGATGCTACTCTGCATTGTATGCACCAATGACCGGACAATAAGAATTGCGACAATACAAGAGAACTTGTAGTCTTTCATTATGGCTAGAGAGAACTAGAGATAAGTAGACTGATAGAAGATTATAAAAGTATCAGGTGTCAGATCCACTTTATAAGGTAAGAAAAGCAATCCTTTGTTTTCTAGTGTTGCTTTATCAGCTGCAAAACTTCATAGAAGCAATCATATAATCTCTAACATGTCTTGCAAAGAAGAAAAAAAAAATCTAAGATATTTAATTATTTCATGAGGACCAATGGAATTCCTTGACTTCATTTTCAAGTCAAGATTTTTCAACTTCATTATTCTGGTGATGAACTTCACATGATGCATGCATACATAAGCTCCAGATTGTCATCCAAAGTATAGCACAGGTGCAACAATTTGATGCAATAAAAGACTTTTTTGGCTTCATAAGGAGTAGCACACTAGACAACCATGAATGAGAAAATACCTTGTTTTTCTTAACAGGCTTCAGGATCTTGATGATGCACTGCTCGTTATTGGTTACATCTATGCCTTCAAAGACCTCACTGTACTTTCCTCTTCCAACCTTCCGCACACAATCTCATAAACATCCTGACTCCTGAAGAAAATAATAGTTTTTGAACTTCATTCAGTATATTCCTTTTATCATCATGGTGGATACGAAAGATCCAAAAGGAATGTAATAAACAAATTGTGGCTCTTGACAAACAATTTGCTGTACTCACCAATTAGTGACCATTTTAGCAAAAATACTTAGAAGATGCTATAAAATTGCATATACTATGGATGTGTTTAAGAATCTAGAAAGAAAACTAAATTGGTGATGGATGAACAAGGCTTCTTCCAAAACAGGAACCAAGGATTGTAAAATACATGCACCCTTATCCCTGGACAGAGAAGTTATTTCTGTGTTTCAAAACCTTGATACTCGCATTGTGATAAGCAAATCACCAAGATTTACTTTCTGACTAAGATGGTGCACATGATATCAAATTACATACAATAAACTGAAAAATGATTAGTTTGGTAATTGTGAACAATTCCTTCAAGAAAATCACTGCCACACATGCCTCCATACCAATGTATCATCAATATCCCAATTATTTGTGGCCAGCTACATGGATCTTACATGGATGTTTCTGCTGTTGAACTCTGTTAAGGGCCATATTACTTGTCCAACAGCTACAGAGTACAGAATATGTTCTTAAGGAAACAACCTTACCATAATCATGAAAGGAAACCTTAAACATAAAAATGGAAGAATTAACCATTTATTACATCTTCAGGTGGAAGACAAAAACCAGTGCAGCACTAAACCTAAACATGCTCTATTTTCTTTTTCAATGCAATAATTTTGCAGATCTTCCCTTATAACATTAAGGAATAGTTAAAAGGATGGAGCAACCAGATAAAAGTAATAGAACCAATGAAATAAATGTACCAAGCAGCAGAAGAAAAGCTGCCAACATGCAGCTGATTGTAGGAGCGGGAAGCAAACATTGCAGTCGATGCTCGGAAGGAGTCATTACATATTACGAAACATCGTACATCAAACATGTAGGAGCCGAAAAGTGGTTCGCAACAGAAGAATCTACCGGGAACAAGAGTATCAACATCATCCTTTAGCATCTCGAAACTGCACGAGCATGAAGATCTGCTAGAAACCCTGGAATGAACATATCTAACATAAGCATCGGAGCCAAACCAGGAAAATTGCTTCTTTCAGCCTCGCCTTCGTTCCTTTTTAATAGTCGTACTACATATTCGATCATCCACTTTTTCCTCTTGAGACCAGCTTCTATTTCCCTGAACCCTTCGTTGAATTCATGCTCATAACATTGCTTTCTCCCACACAAATTCAGCAAAAGAGGGTAGAAAAGGAGAGATCGCTAGGCACAGAAAAACCGTAGACATCTAAACGGGCAAAAGTACGAAGCAAAACTCATCAAACCAAGGCATCATAACAACATCCGCGACTAGGGGAGGGAGAATCCGGGTCATACCCCCAATGGACAGTGAGCGACTCGTAATCCCGGTACTCCTTGGGGCGGACGACGTTGACGTCAGCGTACCCTCGGGCTTTCAACATGGCGCGTCCGTCCCCCTCCTCCAAGATCTCGCCGATGGCAAAGGGGAGATCCGAAGAGGAGAGAGAGAGGAGGCATGCCCGTTGCGTAGGCGGTGGAGAGGAAAAGAGCCAAGCGGGGAAGGGGCGTTCGCGTCGTCGAGTGTGCGCCGCTGTCTCGAGTGAAGAGATGATGGCAAAAGGACAAGGATATCCACGAACTTGATCCGAACCCGAATCAGTCGGATATTTGAACCCGATTAAAAAACTCCAAATCCGATATGAACGGATTAGATGGTTCATCAATCGTGGTTTACCTCATGTAGTCCGTCCATTAGCGATCAGATTAGGAAACGAGGATTGAGGTTTGTTGGATTAAGATAGTTTTATTTGGTTCTTTTAACGCTAAGCAAATGCAGCCGGCAACATTATGGCACAAGTGTTTGTTAAAATACCCTGTTTCATTTGGTTCTTTTAACGCTAAGCAAATGCGGCCGGCAATATTATCACACAAGTGTTTGTTAAAATACCACTTCGTAGAAGATGCAGGCAAAAGAATCTACACATTTGCAAAGAAGCTTCAGAGATTACAGTGTACACATCTTGGATTTCATTGACCTCTGAGTTAATCTTCCGTTGCTGCATGCATCGGCAGATGTGGAAGAAGACAAATGTACAGTAGAAGCTGATTTTTTCTGAACAAAATCATTTCATCGTACATTTGATAACCAACGTGGCAAGCATACTCTCCGATTGTACTTGAAGAACTGCACTAGTGCCTCTGGAAAACAAAGTTTAGTAGATCATGTGTTGGGCCCAAATTGGGCCGAAGTATACACCACGGATTGAGTCTAACACCGGTAGTCGGGCCCCACCCGATCCTATCCATTCATACCCTCTTATCTGGCCAATAGGGATTAATGATCTAATTATCCTATCAGAACATATGATAATTAATATCATAACTGATCTATTATTAAATATTATCAGATACGAATTAGAAATAATGAGAATGAGACGAGGAGCATGTCAAATCCTTGAGTGCATTTTAATGATACGTCTGCATAGAATAAGCATGGATTCTTAATCTCACCATGTGAATAGATCACCGCAAAATCTACAAGTAAAAAACTCCAACTAATATTACTCTTTCTTATCCATTGATTTTTTTAAAATAATAAATAAATCAAGTTACCTATTGATCGGATAATCTCACTATTACATAATGCTAGGTCCGATATAGTACTTGTTCTTATACCAAGTAAGGGATTTGGGACAAATATCTCCCATCGAATAAATTAATTTATAATGATGCTCATCCTCAATGGATCATGATAACAACTTATTAATATTTTGAGATCCATCGATTAATTTGAACATTAAATACTTGTATGTGTTGGACTAAGATTGATCGTCATTTGGATTTATTTTATTGAAGCTATTGCCATAATCCATCTAATATTTAAGATGTTGGTGCTTTAATTTCCACATCTTTTCCCCTCTCCAATAAATCAAAGCCAATTTTTATCCTCTCCTCGCCCTTGTAAATTGCAATAAGTTATTCTTGAAATATTCTACATGTAGTCAGCTTACTCTTTATCGTCACTTCCTACTATTCACAATCTTTTACTATTTATAATCTTAAAAAGATTAATATAGATAATATTATATTATTCATAATCTCTCTAGGTTTATTTTTTACCTTTTTTTTTTTTTGCCTATTCCTCACAGCCGTTGCTGGCGAGCCCTACTTCTTCTTCCACAGGCTCTCTTCAGTGCCTGTGCATCATAGTAGACAATTTGTATAGATATAAAGTATGATATTTTATAAATTAATATAATTGACTTAAAAGATAATATCTTTTAGCTATTACGTACATAATTTTAAAAATATTAAATTATTATCATAAATATCAAAAATTATTTCACACCTCTTCTTTTATTTTTCGTTCATTTCATTTCATCATCGGATTTTTTTTGTCATTTTATGTCACCTCATGTGATTAAGAGGAAAAAGAAAAGAAGAAGAAAAAAAGATTATTAGTAAATAGTAAATAAAATTATTAAAATTAAATTATAAGTTAAAAAATATATGTATATTTATAAAAAGGATAATTTAGAAATATTTAAATTCTTAATATCGATCGTAAATGACTGGATGAGTTGAAAATAGTATATTAATGCAAAGTTTCATATAAGCCCTCCACATATGCAAAATTACACATGTCGTGGCTCATCCAAGTCGAACGATAATTGTTAATATATGCAAATATGCATTTATACTCCTGTTTTGTTTATTTTTTGTTTTTGGCTCCGATCCACGTTGTCGTATGCTGTTCTCCGATTCCAATTTGGAATTTGTAATAATAAAAAATTAGGGTTTTCTTTTTTCTACCCAAAATTCTGTGCCTCTCGTTTCGTTCCCTCTTCCGCGTTGGTTTCCGCTCTCTGCATAGGATTTCTTCTCACCGATTGTCCCTGCCCCGAGCAATTCCGATCACCACATGGCTTTGCGCTTATGCGATCTAGTTGAACCCGTGGATTCCAGCTGCTATATCGCGAATCTCGCATCCCATCCGTCTTCAGCCTCCGACTCCTGTTGTTGTTTGTTTACCTACGCTTCTATTCGGATTCGTCGCGAAAGACGCTGGTTTTGACGTTCCTTGGTTTTCGCCATGGGAAAGAGTGAGTGGTTCCCGCGATTCTCGTGTTAGATGCTTAGTTCTTACCTCTTTGGCTGTTGATTTATGAAAAAGATCGGACTTTTGGGATGGGGGTATGTCAAATTTGTGTTTTTGATTCGAAATTGGCTGTTATTTTGCTTTAATTTGGAATTGGTTATGCTGGAAAAGAAAGGGAAGGGTTTTGATGGCGATCTTCATCATGCAGGTCAACGGCGCAAGGCTGGCGGCGATCAGTTCGATAGCAGCGATGCTGACAGCGTGAGCTCCATTTCGACGGGCTTGTTGGAGCTGGCTAACGACACCGAGTGCCTGAACTCCCAGGAATTTGAACTAGAGAAGTATATTGATGACCTCTATGAAAAGAGGTACTTTTTATCTTTTGTATAATAAATTTTCACGGCCAAAAGTGAACCTTTTCCCTATTTTTCCTGCTTATTTGTTTGTTCTCTTGGGTTGCAAGTTTTATTTATTATGCCAATGAGCACGAACATATTTCACGGCCAAAAACTACTTCGTGTTGCCACTAAATCTAAGTTCAGCATCACATTTTCTTGATATTTCATTATTTGGATTCAGATTACTGTGTGCTAGACCATCCATATTCAATATGGGGACCTATATAAGGAGATAAAACACAAGTTTAATAAAAAAGATTACAGACGATGAGTTCCTTTTAGCATATTAGGAAACAAGGTCCTAGTTGTTGTGGCACCAGACAGACTTCTGGAGGAGATCTATGAGGAAAATATTTCTTAGACTGTGTTGAATATCCTGTGTTATCCTGCTTTGTGACAGATTAAATAATGAATTTTAATGTAGCTTTCATTGTTTGGTATACATTATATGTAATTTTTCTAACTATGGAAATTCATTAAAAATATAGATATCTTTTTGTCCTACTCTTGTATCTATTTCATTAAAAATAGAGCCTTTTGCTACTTATAAAGATATAGACATCTCTTTTGTACTATAGAAATTCATCAAAATTATAGCCTTCTGCTACTTATAAAGATATAGACATCTTTTTGTACTACTCTTGTATCTATTTCTCAAAATATTTCAGATGGAGATTGATTCCTTGTATCAAATTGAAATGATCTTCACATAATTACTGTGCTAATGGCTGCAGATGATATTTAGTTAGTTTCATATTTGCTTGACCTTGAATACTTACTATTCATGCTTTTTAGACGAAGTAAAAGGATATTAGCTAGAGTCTAGCTAATATCTAGCTACTAGGTATGCCAGACATGCTGGGTTTTATTTCATTTATTTTGCTTGTTTTTTAAGATATGCATTTTAACTAATGTACAATGTGAACTCATTATTTTATGCTCTTTATAGCACCAGCATTTCCTCTATTTTCAATCTTGTTTTCTTGTTGGAAGTGGCTGTATGATGACTGTTAAAATTAATAAACAATAATATCTTGACAATTGTTGCCATATTTCAGTTTGTATGTGGTACTCTTTTATTTTATGCTGATGTTCTATGTTGTGGAGATTTTCAAATTCAAATTTTCAGCTAATTAAACTTCTGGATTTCATCTTGAAGGGGATCTACAAGAGAGAAGGCTTTGTCTGGGCTTGTCGATGCATTTGAAGGGCATGTTCTTCTTAAATTTGTTGAAAACAAGTGAGTTTATTTTTAATAGGCTTACATGATGTGCTGAACTGATAGTATAGCTGTCAAGTGAATGACCAGACATTATTGTATCTTCTTCCTAATCACCTAATATCAAGTATATTAATGTAAGACTAATTATGCTTCCTGATGATTCATTCCAGAATTATCTGATCAGCTGATAATAGAAGTGATAATGGAAGTTTATAGTACCAAAATGTTCTCTTATATTTAAATCATTGATTTTGCAGTTTTTTGTTTTACATATTTACATTATGCTAACTAATTCTGTGATTATTTTCTTGGAAAGATTAATTTGGTCTTAACATCTTAAGATTTTCCACTGGTTTTGAGATTCACCTGTCCTCTTGAAATCCACATCTTATCCAACTTTTTATTCATTTGTTTCAGAAAAAAAAGAACTTTTGAAACCAAGCTTATAAATAAAAACACAGTTTATTTCATATAATTATAATAAAGTTGAACTTATCTACTCAATTTTAACTCATTTTTCAGAAATGATCAAGATGATGTTACCTTTGGGTTCTCTGATATATGTGTTTGTAATCTAACATTTCTTGCTTGTATATGGTTGGCTGCAGATTTATTACGTTATTAAATCAGTACATTAATTCAATTAAGAGAGGTTCTACAAAGGAGGCTTGTTTAGCTTCTCGTGCCATTGGTATCCTTCAATCCTTCATACATAAACTATGCAGTTGACGCTTATCTAGCTGCTGGTGTACCTAACCTATGTTTTCATTTCAAGGATTGCTTGCCATTACTGTTGGTGCAGAAAATAACGCCCATGAGATAATGGAAGAATCAGTCTCCCATCTCTCCCAGGCCCTTATATCTGGGTCTGATGCACAGAAAAAATCATCTGTATGGTTATAACTATAAATTCTAAATCTTGTTACTGTTTCTCTCCATTGCTTTGCTAATTCTCATACTTAATATATTCTGAATCTGTTAAATGCCACTCTAGGTACTTGATTGCCTGGCTGTTGTAACTTTTATTGGTGCAATTGATCTGGCTGAAACTGAAATATCGCTGAAAGCGATGTGGCAAGTGATATATCCGAAGTCAGGTCCCAATGTATGTGAGCATGTTGTTGTTTTAGAAAATTATTTGTTTAGAACTTCCTTTTAATTGATTCGGTTTTTGATCAAGTTAACCCTTGCTATGCTGTGTATTCAGATTCACAATAATTTCATTTCTACATTCAGGTTGGGCTAGTGAAGAAACTTCCCTCCACTGTACTTGCAGTGGCAATATCTGCATGGTCATTTCTTCTTACAACCATTAGTGGTTGGAGAATCAATCCTGATAATTGGAAGGAGTACGTTAAATTAGTTCTGAAATCTGTTTTATTGTCTTATTTTGACTATTCGGTTGAACATAAATTGTGTCAATATCTGATTCTCTCCAGGTCAGTTGCATTCCTTTCCACTCTTTTAGAAGATAATGACCGTTCTGTTCGTGTTGCTGCTGGGGAAGCAATAGCACTTTTCTTTGAGTTAGGGATATTGGACTTACACCGGAGTGATCACATTGATATCGACAGCCTTAACCATGAAGTTTTAAAACATGGAATGCTTACATATATGCAATCGATGAAGGCAAAGATTTTGGCTAAAGCCAATGATCTCTCTGTTGAAGCTGGAGGTAAAGGAACTGACAAAAAAAATCTCAATGACCAGCGAGACTTGTTTCAGAAAATCTTGGATTATGTTCAGGTACTTCTTTTGCATTGATGCTGTTTATCTTGTGATGTATCATATCAATTGGTCTTATTTTTTGAAACTCGCTTGTTGTGTATCAGACTGGAGAATGTCCAGAGATTTCATTGAAGATATCAAGCAAGCATGGCCTCCTCAGGGCTTCAACATGGACTCAAACAATACGAGTACTGGATTTTCTTTTTGTTGTTAATTTTACTAGTAAAGTATGATAATGATGAATGTGATTGTCTATTTGTTGGACAGCTTAATTTTTTGAAGCGTTTTCTTGGGAGAGGCTTCCTCAAGCATGCCCAGGTTGTAAATCCATCTTGTTTAATCTCATCATCAGAACAAAATAACTGTATAATTACTTATCTGTCATTTTGAGTGTACAGGATAATGAGCTGCTTCATGATCTTTTTAACTTCGAACAAGATAAGACAGTTAGTCTATCAAGCATAGAAAAGGTTAGTTTTGAAAACAATGTTCTATAAAATATTTTATGGTTGTTTCTTATTTTTCTTCTATTCTGTTCGATTTTTGTAAAGTTATCAAATTTTTGCATGATGTAGTTACAAGAATATGAAGGTTCAATTTCAGCCCAACATCATCTTTTCATGTTTGAACCTGCATGTTAAAAATGAGTGATTTTGTTCTGGGGATAATACTATGGACTGGAACAAGGATTTCGACACTGAAATGTTAATTAGATGTCATTTTATCAACATCCAAGACAGTATTTCTT